>NC_058130.1:257984261-258010360 GCF_016433145.1 Gracilinanus agilis
TATATTAAACTAAAAAGCTTTTGTACAAACAAAAACAATGTAGTCAAAATCAGGAGGGAAACAACAAATTGGGAAAAAATCTTTATAACGAAAAACTCCGACAGGGGTCTAATCACTCAAATATACAAGGAGTTAAAGCAATTGTATAAAAAATCAAGCCATTCCCCAATTGATAAATGGGCAAGAGACATGAAAAGGCAATTTTCAGGTAAAGAAATCAAAAGTACCAACAAGCACATGAGAAAGTGTTCCAAATCTCTAATAATTAGAGAAATGCAAATCAAAACAATTCTGAGGTACCACCTCACACCTAGCAGATTGGCTAAAATGAAAGAAGGGGAGAGTAATGAATGTTGTAGGGGATGTGGCAAAATTGGGACATTAATGCATTGCTGGTGGAGTTGTGAACTGATCCAGCCATTCTGGCTGGCAATTTGGAATCATGCTCAAAGGGCTATAAAAGAATGCCTGCCCTTTGACCCAGCCATACCATTGTTGGGTTTGTACCCCAAAGAGATCATAGATAAACAGACATGTACGAAAATATTTATAGCTGCGCTTTTTGTGGTGGCAAAAAACTGGAAAAGGAGGGTATGTCCTTCAATTGGGGAATGGCTGAACAAACTGTGGTATATGCGGGTGATGGAATACTATTGTGCTAAAAGGAATAATAAACTGGAGGAGTTCCAGGCGAACTGGAGAGACCTCCGGGAACTGATGCAGAGCGAAAGGAGCAGAGCCAAAAGAACATTGTACACAGAGACTGACATACTGTGGTAAAATTGAATGTAATGGGCTTCTGTACCAGCAGCAATGCAATGACCCAGGACAATTCTGAGGGATTTATGGTAAAGAATGTTACCCACATTCAGAGGAAGGACTGCAGGAGAGGAAACATATAAGAAAAGCAACTGCTTGAACGCATGGGTCGGGGTGGACATGATTGAGGGTGTGGACTCGAAACTACCACACCAATGCAACCACCAACAATTGGGAAATTGGTCTTGATCAAGGACACATGACAAAACCAGTGGAAAAGTGCGTCGGCCATGGGTGGGGGGAGTGCGGGGGGTGAAGGGGAAAATAGGAGCATGAAACATGTAACCATGTTAAAAATGATTATTAATAAATGTTAAAAAAATATTATGGTGGGGGCAGCTGGGTAGCTCAGTGGATTGAGAGTCAGGCCTAGAGAAGGGAGGTCCTAGGTTTAAATCCAGCCTCAGACTCTTCCCAGCTGTGTGACCCTGGGCAAGTCACTTGACCCCCATTGCCCACCCTTACCACTCTTCCACCTAGAAGCCAATATATAGAAGTTAAGGGTTTAAAAATGTAAAAAAAAAAAAAGAAACAATGAGGGGAAAGTAGAGCAAAATATTTCATCTAAGAAATATTTGCAAGAAAAAGAATGGAGGCTAGTCATATTAAAAGAGTGTAGGATAAATAATGGGCAGCCTATGTTCTCTGTTGTAAACCTTATATGCTAAGAGAAAGGGGGGACAATCTCTGATTGATTTATATGCAAGAGTGGCTCAAGATGCAGATGCAGTTTATTTCAATTTCCATCATTGAAGGCAATGCACACATTAATGAAAATTAAGATCTATTTCAATATTTTGAATTATGAGGGGAAATTTATTACATTAAATAAATAAAAAATTTTAGATCAGTTCTTTCTTTAATGTCACAGATGCTTTCTTTTTTTTCTTTCATAATATTCCACATACTCATATACAGAAAATAATGAGAGTTCTAATAGATTATTGCTAAGCAGATAAGCAAGGGCCACAGTAAACCTTCAGAGTTTATGTGTGTGTGTGTGTGTGTGTGTGTGTGTGTTTCTGTGAGTATTTAACCCTGAATAGTGCCTACATGATGTTCCTTTGGTCACAGTTATCAATAAAAAAATGAATAGGCATAAGACAATAACACTGTAGAAATGGAGGACCAAAATAATTCATTTTTTAAATTCCTCTTTGTTATTATATACTTAGTGACCATCAACAAAGGAAAACATTTAAATAAAAAAATACAAAAAAATGTGCAAAACCACAAACTTCACTTTGTTTATTATTTGTTTACAAGTATATAAATTATATATTTATCATACTATAAACATCATCTGATTTTGGATTTCCTATAAAATTTGTTTTATTTTGATATTTTTCTATTTATTTTGTGGCTTTTAATCATATTCACAGTATATATTATTCTTACTATTTTTCTCTTATCTTTTATATATTTTCTCTTACTGCCATTTCTAATAACACAATGCAAGCCATTACATTCAAAAATCATAATCTAGGGGGCAGCTGGGTAGCTCAGTGGAGTGAGAGTCAGGCCTAGAAACAGGAGGTCCTAGGTTCAAACCCGGCCTCAGCCACTTCCCAGCTGTGTGATCCTGGGCAAGTCACTTGACCCCCATTGCCCACCCTTACCACTCTTCCACCTATGAGACAATCCACCGAAGTACAAGGGTTTAAAAACATACAAACAAATAAAAAAACAAAAAAAATCATAATCTATTCAGTCATTTCCCCCAATCATAGCATTTATGTTATTTTCAATGTGTCATTACAAGCAAAGTTTCCATGAGTATTTTCATACATAATTTTTAAAATTTAGAATATTTTCCCAAGGTTGTGTGATTTATGATTACTCCCCTTCTTCTCTTCCCCTTCCCAGAAATGACAAGCAATCCTGGGATCATTGCTAGCAGAAAAGTCCATTACATTTTATTGTGCCATAATTTATCAGTCTCTGTACAATGTGCTGGTTCTGCTCATTTCACTCTGCATCAATTCCTGGAGGTTTTTCCAGTTCACATAGAAACTCTCTAGTTCATTATTCCTTTCAGCACAATAGTATTCCATCCCCATTGGATTTGTTTTTCCATTCCCCAATCGATGGACACCCATGCATTTTCCAATTTTTTGCCACCACAAAGAGCATGACTATAAATAATTTCGTACAAGATTTTTTTCTTTTTATCTTTTTGGAGTACAAACCCAGCAGAGTTATGGCTGGATCAAAGGGTAAGAATTCTTTTAAAGCCATTTGTACATAGTTACAAATTGCCCTCCGGAATGGTTGGACCAATTCACAATTCCACCAGCAGTGTATTAGTATCCCAATTTTGCCACATCCCCTCCAACATTTACCACATTCCTTTGCTGCCATATTAGCTGGTTTGCTAAGTATAAGGTGGTATCTCAGAATTGTTTTATTTGCATTTCTCTAATCAGGAGAGATTTAGAACACTTTTCCATATGCTTATTGATAGTTTTGATTTCATCATGAGAAAACTGCCTATTTATGTTCCTTGACCATTTGTCGATTGGGGAAAGGCTTGATTTTTTATAAATTTGACTTAGTTGCTAATATATTTGGTAAATTAAACTTTTGTCAGAGAGTTTCATTATAAAAATGTTCTCCTAGGTTGTTGCTTTCCTTCTAATTTTGGTTGCATTGGTTGTTTGTACAAAAACTATTTTAATTTGATATAATCTAAGTCATTCATTTTATATTTTGCAATGTTTTCTATCTTTTGTTTGGTCTTAAATTCCTTCCCTTCCCATAGAACTGACAGGTATACTATTCTAGGTTTCCCTATTTTATTTATGATTTTACTCTTAATATTTGTCATTTACTCATTTTGAATTTATCTTGGTAGAGGGTGAAAGATGGTGATCTAAACCTAATTTTTCCTATACTGTTTTCTAATTTTCCCAGCAATTTTTGTCAAATTGTTCTTGTTGCAAAAGCTGGGAACTTTGAGTTTATCAAACACTAGCTTGCAGAGATCATTTATCCATAGTCTATTCCATTGATCCACCCATCAGTCTCTTAGCCAGTACCATATTGTTTTGATGACTTTATAGTACAGTTTAAGATTGGTTACTGCTATGCCCCCATCCTTCACATTTTTTTATGATTTTCCTTGATATTCTTGATCTTTTGTTCTTCCAGATGACCTTTGTTATTATTTTTTCTAATTCAATAAAAAGTGTTTTGGTAGTTTTATAGGTACAGCACTGAATAATTAGATTAATTTGGGTAGTATTGCCATTTTTATTTTATATTTTTTTAACATTTAATGATATTTATTTTTTAGAAAAGTTATCATGGTTACATGATTCATGCTATTACTTTCCCCACCACCTCCCCCCCTTCCCCCCGCATCCATTCCCATAGCCAATGCACATTTCCACTGGTTTTAGCATGTGTCATTGATCAAGATCTATTTCCAAATTGTTGATAGTTGCATTGGTGTAGCAGTTTTGAGTCTAAATCCCCAATCATGTCTGCCTCAACCCATGTGTTCAAGAAGTTGCTTTTCTTCTATGTTTCCACTCCTGCAGCTCTTCCTCTGAATGTGGGTAGGGTTCTTTTCCATGAATCCCTGAGAACTGTCCAGGGTCATTGCATTGCTCCTAGTACAGAAGTCCATTACATTCGATTTTACCACAGTGTATTAGTCTCTGTGTACAATGTTCTCCTGGTCCTTTTACTCTGCATCAATTCCTAGAGGTCTTTCCAGTTCACATGGAATTCCTCCAGTTTATTATTCCTTTGAGCACAATAGTATTCCATCACCAGCATATACTACAGTTTGTTCAGCCATTCCCCAATTGAAGGGCATAACCTCATTTTCCAGTTTTTTGCCACCACAAAATGCACAGCTATAAATATTTTTGTATGTCTGCTTATCTATGATCTCTTTGGGGTACAAACCCAACAATAGTATGGCTGAATCAAAGGGCAGGCATTCTTTTATAGCCCTTTGAGCATAATTCCAGATTGCCATCCAGAATGGTTGGATCAGTACACAACTCTACCAGCAATGCATTAATATCCCAATTTTGCCACATACCCTCCAACATTCATTACTCTCCCCTTCTATCCTTTTAGCCAATCTGCTAGGTGTGAGGTGATGCCTCAGAGTTGTTTTGATTTGCATTTCTCTAATTATTAGAGATTTAGAACACTTTCTCATGTGCTTGTTGGTACTTTTGATTTCTTTATCTGAAAATTACCTATTCATGTCTCTTGCCCATTTATCAATTGGGGAATGGCTTGATTTTTCATACAATTGATTTAACTCCTTGTATATTTAAGTAATTAGACCCCTGTCAGAGTTTTTTGTTAAAAAGATTTTTTCCCAATTTGTTGTTTCCCTTCTGATTTTGGCTGCATTGTTTTTGTTTGTAAAAAAAGCCTTTTAATTTAATATAATCAAAACCATTTAATTTACATTTTGTAATTTTCTCTAACTCTTGCTTGGTTTTAAAATCTTTCCTTTCCCAGAGATCTGACAAGTATACTATTCTGTGTTCACTTAACTTATTTATAGTTTCCCTCTTTATATTCAAGTCATTCACCCATTCTGAATTTATCTTGGTGTAGGGTGTGAGATATTGATCTAAACCTAATCTCCACCTTATTGTTTTCCAAATATCCCAGCAGTTTTTGTCAGATAGTGAATTTTTGTCCCAAAAGTTGGGCTCTTTGGATTTATCATACACTGTCTTGTTAACATCACTTACCCCAAGTTTATTCCACTGATCCTCCCTTTTGTCTCTTAGCCAGTACCATACCATTTTGATGACTGCTGCTTTATTGTACAGTTTAATATCTGGTATTGCTAGGCCATCTTCCTTCTCATTATTTTTAATTATTTCCCTTAATATTCTTGATCTTTTGTTCTTCCAAATGAACTTTATTATTGTTTTTTCTAATTCAGTAAAAAAGTTTTTTGGTAGTTTGATAGGTATGGCATTAAATAAGTAAATTAATTTGGGTAGAATGGTCATTTTTATTATGTTAGCTTGTCCTACCCATGAGTAATCAATGCTTTTCCAATTGTTTAGATCTAGTTTTAATTCTTTGGAAAGTGTTTTGTTATTGTTTTCGTATAATTCCTGTGTTTGTTTTGGTAGATAGATTCGTAAGTATTTTATATTGTCTAGGGTGATTTTAAATGATTTTTCTCCTTCTAGCTCTTGCTGCTGTGATATGCTGGAAATATATAGAAATGCTGATGATTTATGTGCATTTATTGTATATCCTGCAACTTTGCTAATGTTGTTGATTATTTCTACAAGCTTCTTAGTTAATTCTCTGGTAATATTTAAGTATACCGTCATATCATCTTCAAAGAGTGATTACTTAGTCTCCTCATTGCCTATTTAGATACCTTCAATTTCTTTTTCTTCAATAATTGCTACTTCTAGTGTTTCTAGTACAATGTTTAATAATAGAGGTGATAATGGGCATCCTTGATTTACTGCTGATCTTATTGGGAAGGCTTTTAATGTATCCCCATTGCATATGATGCTGCTTGATGGTTTTAGGTATATACTTTTTATTATTTTTAGGAAAGACATTCTATTCCTATGCTTTCCAGTGTTTTCAAAGGGAATTGGTGCTGTATTTTGTCAAAGGCTTTTTCAGCATTTATTGAGATAATCATGTGTTTTTTATTTGTTAGATTGTTGATATGGTCAATTATGTGAATGGTTTTCCTGATGTTGAATCATCCTTGTGTTCCTGGTATAAACCCCACCTGATGATGGTGGATGATCCTCTTGATCACTTGCTGGAGTCTCTTTGCTAGTATTCTATTTAATATTTTTGCATCTATGTTCATTAGGGAGATTGGTCTGTAGTTTTCTTTCTCTGTTTTTGATCTACCTGGCTTTGGAATCAGTACCATATTTGTATCATAAAAGGAATTTGGTAGGACTCCTACTTTATTTATTACATGAAATAATTTGTATAGTATTGGGATTAGTTGCTCTTTGAATGTTTGATAGAATTCACTTGTGAATCCATTAGGCCCTCGCAATTTTTTCTTAGGGAGTACTTTAATGGCTTATTCAATTTCTTTTTCTGATATGGAATTATTTAGGTATTCTTTTACTTCTGTTGTTAATCTAGGCAATTTATATTTTTGTAAATATTCATCCATATCACCTAGATTGCTATATTTATTGCCACATAATTGGGCAAAATAGTTTTTAATGATTACCTTAATTACTCTTCATTAGAGGGTGAGGTCTCCCTTTTCATCTTTGATACTATCAATTTGCTTTTCTTCTTTCATTTATTTTTATTAGATTGACCAGTACTTTGTCTATTTTATCTGTTTTTCAAAATATCAGCTTCTAGTCTTATTTATTAATTCAATAGTTCTTTTACTTTTGATTTTGTTAATTTCTCCCTTGATTTTTAGTATTTCTAATTTAGTTTTCATCTGGGGATTTTTAATTTGCTTGCTTTCTAGTTTTTTTAAATTGTATGCCCAATTCATTAATCTCTGCCCTTCCTAATTGTTAATATGTACACTCAAGGATATAAATTTCCTCCTAAGTACTGCCTTGGCTGCCTCCCACAGATTTTGGTAGGATGTCTCATCATTGTCATTCTCTTCCATGAAATTGTTGATTGTTTCTATGATTTCTTCTTTGACTAGCTGATTTTGGAGAATCATATTATTCAGTTTCCAATTAGCTTTTGATTTCCCTTTCCAGGTACCCTTACTAATTATTATTTTTATTGCATTATGATCTGAGAAGGTTATATTTATTACTTCTGCTCTTTTGCATTTGTTTGCAATTTTTCTATGCCCTATTACATGGTCAATCTTTGTGAATTGTAAAAGTGAAATTGGGAAAAGCCATCTAGACGTGTGTATATTTCTATGGACATGGGAAATGTATCAAAACTACATTTCCCGTGATCCAGCTGTTTCCGTTTCCAGGTCTTTGGGGGCATGGGGAGGTCTACGTCGACGCAGAGAGGGTTTAAATCTCCTGGGTTAGGAGGAAGTGGTCTCTTTTGCGAGTAGGCTCTTGTCTACTAGAATCAGGGTAGAGACTGGAGACAAGATGGGAGCGGCAGTTTTGAATGCTTACAAGCGCGTGGTCTAATAACTTATCTATCAGCATGGCTTTAATTAAATTACTAATTTATATATTTATACAAGCCTTTATCATTTTTAATATTTATCATTTGGCGAACCAGAAGGTCGAAATTCGAACTCTAAATCTTCCAGATAGCCTAACGATAGCCATGCCTGCTTTTTGTCCATCTGGCTCAGCTCTTTTGAGCACTTTTTTAAAAAAGGAAAGTGACTTTCCTTGCCATGCTTTTGCTAAAAGCGAGAGCACGTTTTGCCTCCAGTGGGACTCAGCCGGCCAGTCCAGCCCAAGCCACCTTGGGAGGGAGGTCAGGCCAGCCTATTCGGGCTTTTGGCTTTACACTAAAATGCCGGAGCCCAGCTAGTATGTCTCTGCCGCTGATCTCCATTCCTACCGCTTCCTGACTACAAGCCCGCCAGCGTTCCAGTCCCAGTGCTGCCGCTTCCACTTCAACCCCGAGCTCCAGAACTTGAGATTTCCGGGAAGGAACCCAGTCCTGACTTGCCGAGATCTCGACCTCCAGAGACTACTTCAGTTCCTGCCACTAACAATTTGGGTATATTCCCCTTTCTCTCTACTTTCTTATAGGAGACATTCTAGCCTTCCACGTGTTTCTCTAAAGACCTAATTTAGCCACCCACACAAGCTCTACATGTGGGATTTTCTACAATGACCCGACACCACTTGGACCTAGCGTTTACCCTTAATGGGGCCGAATGGCCTATTCAGACTTGCTTGTGATTAAAAACTGAACTCAGGGGAAGAAATATTCACCCCCATACCTGCTCAGAACTTTGAACTTGAAAGAAAAAAAACCCTTAAACTCAGCAGAACTCAATCAAAAGAACCTTAAATTGAAACCAGGGGTGAACTTTTAAAACCTCAGAACTGAATGAGCTTTATTCTGTTTTAAAAAGACTGTATCTTACTGTATTTTGCTAATTACTTTTGTTAATTAATCTTGCTTATTTTTTTGATTTTCCTGTTACACTGAATCATTTTAAGTTAATGTAGTTTGTGGCTGCTAGATTAATTCTGTTATGATTTTATTGTAACTCCCAAATAATGAGAAAAATCTATTAGAATTGGTAAGAGGTTTTGAGCAGCTTGTTGATCTGATACTACTGGATCTTATAGAGCACATGTCTTTTAAAATTTATTCTGTCCTGGTAATTGCAAAGAACCTTGAAAGTTTCCATGCTTTAAATATTACCTTGTAATTTTACAAGAGATCTTTTTTAACTTTTACTTTAAATCCTTAAGAATTGTTGTCTTAAAGGATAAAGCTTTTATATATTTTATTATAAGAGATATTATTGCCTTAAATGGGTAGAAGCATTTCCTATCCAGGATTTTTTTTTAAAATACAGAGAGTCAAGGAGCTCCTGTTATATTCTTTGCTATGGAAGCAATAACAGCATTTGCCAAGAGTTAAAAGTTGTAACAAGTATATAATTTTAAACATCACTGTTTATTGTTTTAAAACGTGCTATTGGAAATAATGGTACTCTATCTGAATGTGCATTGTGAATCTGCTATTTGTAAAAACCCACTTTCTCTCACAGAAAGTCTCATTTTGGGGTAACATAACCCTTCTAGTTCTAAGCTATATATATATATATATTTTTTGACTTTTTAAAACTTTTTTTAATGAGAGAAATTGATTTTTCCTTTTTATCATCTTGTACTGGAAGTACATATATAATCATTATTTATCCTTTTTCTGATTCTACAGCAAATACCTGAGCCTATAGGACTGTGATTTAAATGCCTCTCTGATTCCAGAAGGGAATATGAAAGCTGTTAATAGTGCTAAAGAAAGCACATGGTCAGAGACTTGACTGACTAAGATCTGCATAATAGCAGTTCTATGCCAATACTTTAGGGCTTGAAGTTGGGATTTGAGTCCTGGAGTCCCAGTCTTTTCTAAAACTTTAGAGGACGTGGGTCCCCTTGACTTAGATTCCTAGAAAGCACCTAAGATTGGTTATTTATTTGGCTCACTTCCCTAAAAAGCTGATGATAAGTCAGATCAGAGAGAGACATTTTCCTTAAGTCCTGGCCCTGAATGGGTAATTGCACACTGCTGAATTCACTTTAATTAGACCTTCATTCAAAGGTCTAAGTTTATTTTCCCTAGATTTTTGCACATTTCATTCACAAGTTAATTTTTTCTTCTTTTTTCTTGAATTTTATTCTTTTTATTTTGCCAATTGAATTCATATAACCCCCAGGACTCAGCCACTCATCCTTAGCTGACCTGAGGTACCTTTTTTTTAAAAAAAAGGTGTGTTTAAGATTTACCTCACAGGGATATCTGTTAAGTTGTTTTTTTAAATTCGATAATGTAAAAATATATGTATATTTAACTCTTTTAGGAGTAATTTCACGGGGAATTAAATTGTATAATCTTAGAAGAAAATGTATGTTTTATAATCTATAATGTAAAGTTTAAATTCTTTTGAGAATAATTTCAGGATAAGGATCTTGCCATCTCTCCCAAATCCAGACGACGAACTTGTTTGGTGAGGACACATGAAGATGTCTGAAAAGCCTTCACTGTACCATGAAGACCAAACTTTGAACTTTGGGGTGCAGTTGATTGAACTATGGGGAGTTGAAATTGAGTTGTATGTATTGTTTTAATTGTACACTGTTATGCCAGCAGGGGACAGCCCCCAAATTGGTTTTTTTGTCAATGCGTCTAATTTTAACCATTTGTTCATCTATTTCTTTTATCCCCAAAATTCCTGAAAAATTTAGAAGTTGTTTATTTTTATAGGTCCAGCGAAGAAAAAAGGACTAACCTTTTTTTTTTTGCAGGACCTCACGGGGAATTGTAAAAGTGAAATTGGGAAAAGCCATCTAGACGTGTATATATTTCTATGGACATGGGAAATGTATCAAAACTACATTTCCTGTGATCCAGCTGTTTCCGTTTCCGGGTCTTTGGGGGCATGGGGAGGTCTACGTCGACGCAGAGAGGGTTTAAATCTCCTGGGTTAGGAGGAAGTGGTCTCTTTTGCTAGTAGGCTCTTGGCTACTAGAATCAGGGTAGAGACTGGAGACAAGATGGGAGCGGCAGTTTTGAATGCTTACAAGCGCGTGGTCTAATAACTTATCTATCAGCATGGCTTTAATTAAATTACTAATTTATATATTTATACAAGCCTTTATCATTTTTCATATTTACAGAATGCACCATGTGTAGCTGAAAAGAAGGTGTATTCCTTTTTGTCCCTATTTATTTTTCTCCACATATCTATTAAATCTAATTTTTCTAGGACTTCATTCACCTCTCTTATCTCTTTCTCATTTGTTTTTTGGTTTGATTTATCTAGATCTGAAAGAGGAATAGTAAGATCTCCCACTATTATACTTTTACTATCTATTTCCTTCTTGAGCTCTGCCAGTTTCCCCCTTATGAATTTGGATGCTATGCCATTTGGTGCATACATATTGAGCACTGTTATTTCCTCATTGTCTATACTGCCTTTAATCAGGATGTAATAACCTCCCCTGTCTTTTTTTAATCCTATTTATTTTTATTTTGGCTTTGTCAGAAATCATGATCACCATTCCTGCCTCCTTCTTCTCATTTGAAGCCCAAAAGATTTTGCTCAGCCCTTTATCTTATACCTGTGTATGTCCACCCACCTCATATGTGTTACTTGTAGACAACATATGGTAGGATTTTGGTTTCTAATCCACTTTGCTATTTGCTTCTGTTTTATGGGTGAGTTCATCCCATTCACATTCAGAGTTATAATTATCAGTTGTGGATTCCCCAACATTTTGTTATCCTCTCCTAGTTCTACCTCTTCTTCTTACACTATTTCCTTTTAAATCAGTGGTTTGCTTTAAGACAGTACCCTTTGTCCTCTCCCTTGATTTACTTCCCTTTTTACCCCATCCCTTATTCCCCTCTTTTTATTTTTAATGTCTAATGAATTCCTTACCCCTTCTTCTCCCCTCCCTTTTTTGACTTCCCCACTCCCCTGTTCCCCTTGGTTTATCCCTTCTGACTCTCTCAGTTGGGTTAGATAGAATTATATATCCCAATGGATATAGCTACTCTTCCCTCTCAAGGTTAATTCCACTAAGGGTAAGGTTATTACCCCTTAATACTCTCTTCATCTCCTTCTTATAATAGTATTAATCCCCTCCCCTTCCCATGCCCTCTTTGTGTGTAATAGAATATCCGATTTTTCTTATTAATTCAAGTTTCTCTTGGTGACCTCTACTATTCACCCACCTGTTTCCAACCCTCCCCCCATATCATCTTAGACCATTTATTACTTCTAATTGCTCAATTCCTGTCTTTAGGGACTGGTTTTCCTTTTCAATCTGGTCATTTCTGGTGTTCAATTTGCTTATCAGTTCATATGATTTCTGAGCCTCACTTTCCAATTGCAAAAGTCTGCCTTTTAAACTGTTATTTTCTTGCCAGATCTCTTCCATCTTTCTCATGATCTCAGATTTGAACTCTTCAAGAGCTTGTGATCAGTTTTAATTTTTTTTGAGAAGGTTTGGATCTGATTATTTGTTTGTTCTCCTCTGCTGTTTGCTCTGTTGTCTGGATTTGCTCTGTGTAAAAGTTGTCAAGTGTTAAAGATTTCTTCGTGTTGATCTTTCTCTTTTGGGGTTCTTGCGAATGGCTTGCCATTGTGAGCTGAGTGCCCTCTCAGGTTTATCCTCATGCCCAGGGTCTGTCTCCACTCTTCAGGCTCCTGAGGTCTCAGATCTAGTTGTTCTCAGGGTCAATCCTCCTGGTGGTCCCCTTGCTTGTTCCTCTGCCTGAAGCTCCTTTAACAGTCTCAGGGAACTACTTCCACAGTCATGCACCCCTCTGCACTGGGTCCTTACCCTAGGTCTGCACCTGAGCTCAAGGTCATTGTTCAAAGTCCCCATGTTCTTTAGCCTCTTGGGGTCTTAATTCTTGCTGGTATTCAGAGCAGGCCCTGGTGTTCCCAGGTGGCTGTCAAGGACTTAATGAATGCCCCTAAATTGCTCTAACTCTTTTGAGCTGGCTTTGGCACTGTAGGTGGTATGTGTGGGGGTGAGGGGGTTGTACATCTCATGTTTTAGTGAGAACTGTTTCACCCCCTTATAGAATGGAAATGCCCCAATTCCATATACCTTCAATGCTGAGCCCTGTTGTGGGGTCCCTTTGTTCATTTGGATTTGTTTTGATGTCTTCTTGAGGAGTCCTATGTGTGTGGGTTAGGAGAGGTTAAGTGAGCTGCTTCTACTCTGCCTTCATCTAAACCCAGAAGCCGGGTTGACATTTTTATTATGTTAGCTTGTCCTACACATGGGGAATTACAATTTTTTTCTAGTTATTTAGATCCAGTTTTAATTCTGTGAAAAGTGTTTTGTAGTTGTGTTCATATAATTCCTGTGTTTGTCTTGGTAAATAGATTCTTAAATATTTTATATTGTCTAGAGCAGTGATGGGCAAACTTTTTAAAGAGGGGGTCAAAGGAAAGGAAATGCTTATCTGTCAGTCTTTCAAAGTTTAATTGTATTGTATCCTACTCATTGTATTTGTCAGATTAGAAATAATGTCCTGCAGATGGATAGCACATTTCAGGGGGCCGCATCTGGTCCACGGGCCATAGTTTGCCCATCCCTGGTCTAAAGTAATGTTAAGTGGAGTTTGACTTTCTAGCTTCTGTTGCTAAATTTTGTTGGAAATATATCGAAATTCTGATGATTTATGTGAGTTTATCTTATACCCTGAATCTTTGCTAAAGTTGTTAATTAGTTCCACTAGTCTTTTAGTTGATTTTCTAAGATTCTTTAATTATATCATCATATCATCTGCAAAGAATGATAGTTTAGTTTCCTCATTGCCTACTTTAATCCCTTTAATTTCTTTTTCTTCTATAATTGCTACTGCTAGTGTTTCTAGTATTGTGTTGAATAATAGAGGTGATTATGGGCATCCTTCATTCACTCCTGATCTTATTGGGAAGGCTTCTAACATCCCCATTGCAGATGATCCTTGCTGATGGCTTTAGATCTATTCTGTTTATTATTTTGAGGAATGTCCCTTCTATTCCTATACTTTCTAGTGTTTTCAACAGGAATGGGTATTGTATTTTGTCAAAGGGAAGAGGGAAAAAATGAATCATGGAATAAAAAAAATTAAGTAAAGTAATAACGCATTGGATATGATCAGATTCTATGGCAAAAGAAAACAAAGAGAAGATAACTTTAATCTACTCAGATAAATTTTACCAGTTTAAGGATTCTCCATTTCACAGGCTTATAAAGAAAGTAGTGGAAGACATGAACAACATATACCAGAATGATCTCATTATTTTTGGAAAGACATTGGAAGGCCATGAAAAAAATATTATTGAAAGCATTGAAAAGATGAGAGGAAATTTCTATAAAAATGTCATTTGTCAATTGTTGCTCTGTCAGAGTATTAAATATACATACCATACAATATCTCAGAAAGGAATGATAATTGAGATAGGGAAGGTAGAAGTGGTAGCCAGATCTAAGAACATTTTTTTTACTTTATTTTTCTATTTAGTTCAAAATTATCCCTTCTTTGTAGTTATTCACTGAGAAGACAAGAAAAATGAAGAAATTGAGAGAAAAAATAACTTGTGGGTGAAATATAAAATATAAAAGTCTTATGTCTAAAGAATCTAAGTAAAGGAAAAATAAACCTATTACTGGTCCTTGAAACAGGGCCCAATTAAAGTGATTTCTGTCCCACAAGTCTGTAGGACAAAATGCACTAATATTGCACTTATACATTGGCAGCCAAGACTACAGGAAATTGACATACTATGAGAGAGAGAAAAGGACTAGATTTTCATATAAAAGGGAAGTATCATTCCCTGGTTTTATTTTCCTTCATTTTTAGAGTTAGACGGAGCCTTGATGATAGCTGAACTTTGGTACTTGTCTAGGATGTGGTTCAGGGAAAACGAGCCTCTGGCATATGTCAAAGCAGTCACAACCTCAAACCCCAAACAATTTCAAGGGCTCTTTTCTTGGCTCAAAATTTCATCAATCCCACTGGGATTTGGTCTCTTTGACCTTGTGCTTGACTGTCACTATACAGGTTAACTTTTTGCTTTTTTGGCACTATGCAATGGCTCTTTTTTGCTTCTAATCTCCTGGAATCAGACAGAATCATTAAACATAGTCCCCTAAAATTTATCTAGAAATGGCAGGTTTTCATAATCTAAAGCTTTTGAGTATGCATTAATATTATAGAAAAAATATATTTTAAACTTACATTACTGCAGAATCAAAAAAAGATTAATATTGATAATGAGTTTCAAGGTCAAAAATGAAAGAAAGAAGGAACTCAAATACTGTATTGCACACACAAGGGAAAAGAATAATAAAAAAAGTTTTAAAAATCAAAAATATATAGCTTACAATCAGTGACACAGTGTTTCAGTGACAAGGAGATGTAGAATATAAAGGTTTCTCATGCAAAAATGAGATCCATTTCCTTTTTAACTTGGTGATGAACCACTGTGTTAATGCAAATGATTTTCACAAAATAACAGTTTTTTATAAAACAGTAGTTCAGCAGGTAATGCACATTCAAAGAAGTACCAAGATTCCCCCAAATTATAATACATTTAATGATAATAGCAAACAAACCCACTATCATATAGGATTCACGTGTGTTGCTGTGACACTTTTTAAACCCTAGAAGCTAATACATACTTGTCACAAGTTCTTCAGATTTAGACCTTTCAACCTTGGCTATTACTGCCATAATCCCAAAATTTGGCAGAGGAGCCCCCAAAAAACACAAACATCTATACTTTTGATGAAAATCTTTTGGGTCTAAAATGTCACTAAGAATTTAGATCCTTCTGGTGGAAAAGTAGTATAAGCTGAAGAGTTATAAATATAAAAAACACATTTCAAAGCTAAGAGACTTCACAGGAAAAAGTCCTTTACACCTCCCAGATGAGATTAAAGCCCATTACAGGGTAACTAAGCCTCTTGGGCACCTTTCTCACTCTGGTATGGGATTGTAACTATTTACAGACCTGACTCCAATATGTCCCACCTATTTCACATGGAGCTGAGGACTAAATAGTGAAAATCGCTTCAGATGTCTCATCCATTACATTTTTAACAAATGCAGAAGTGGGGAAATAAAATAGTGCCATTGTACTTCTCTTCAATTACAAATGGCCCCTCATCTCTTGTTACAAACAACTCAGAGGCAGGGATGCTACTAGATATTGTTATAAAGAAGGTATCTTTAGCTACTGTTCTAATTATTATAGAGTATATTAATCAGGGAAGCTGTGCTTTGGATTCCCTTGATACCTGGTACAGGGACACCCGAGTCCTGTCACTCAGCTGGATGTTATAATAACTGCCCCTTCTCAATAACAGCACCCAGGCAGGATCCCTAAAGGTCAGTAGATGGGTAACCCTTTCAGGTCCCACCTGGGGTTAGATTGATTATTAATATCGAGCTCTATTAGCCTTGGATAACATTTTCATCTGACTGCGTTGCTCCCTCCCCAAGGATTATGATGTAATAATCACTCAGGGAGGTACTTAATAAACTTTATCAATAGATGTTAATAAGAGAAAGGAATAATCAGGAATGAATTGGGCATAGGAGACCATGTCACTAATGGCTATGATCACTAATCCGTCAGGACTGTAGGCTGTTTTAGTAATGCTGGAGCTCTTGTTCTTCACCTCCTCTGGCTCAGCTTGGCCACAGCCAAATCAAAGAAAGCAATCTGCTTGGTTTATACAGATATCGATGATGCCTCTCAGCTTCTTATTGTCAGTTGTTATGTCAGTCCTACAGCTGTCAGTAAATACCTCCCTTACCTCCCTCTGCTTCTTCTCCTTCCCTCTTCCCAGTTCCCACCAGGCCCAGATACCTAAATATCTAATGATAGTTCAGATGTCTAAATATCTAGGGGGAATTCAGAGAGAATCAGAGGACCCACAGTCAGATCCACAGGTCAATGCTCCAAGATCAGATCAATGTCCAAGGCCAAGGGTTCCAGGCCAGGAGATCCAAAACCAAAGGGCCCTTGTCAGATGGCTGTCAGGGTATTTATATCCTCTGGTCAACTGCCTTTCCTCTTGTCCTCATGGCATCTGGGAACATTCTGATGTCTCCAACTGTCTTCACCTCTCAGTCAAGGTGAGACTCACAACTCGCAGAGTTTGAATATGACAATATCTAAAAATCACTTCTGAAGACGCCTTACAATCAATTGAGATATTTAGCTCATTAAATTCTCTAGAGGTTTTTAATACAGGTTGTAGTCAGTTTGATGGAGTCCATGCATTATCATATATGTGACAATTAATAAAGGCAAAAAGGAACAAAAGGCTGTTAAGGCAACACTTTTTTAAAACCCCTAACTTCTCTGTATTGGCTCCTAGGTGGAAGAGTGGTAAGGGTAGGCAATGGGGGTCAAGTGACTTGCCCAGGGTCACACAGCTAGGAAGTGTCTGAGGCCAGATTTGAACCTAGGACCTCCCATCTCTAGGCCTGACTCTCAATCCACTGAGCTACCCAGCTTCCCCCTTAAGGCATCATTTGATCTCATGAAAGGTTTTGTGTAAGTTGACTATGAAGTTTTACAATGATATTTGCTCTAGATCAGTCATGGGGAGGTACAAATAAAATCATGTAACAGAATTTATCTAATAGTCAAAATAGTAGCTTAAAATGATTCATTGTAACAGAAAGATTTTGATCAGATTAGTATATGAACTTAAAACAACAAAAGCAAATCATAAAGCAAACAGTCAGCAAAGTACAATAAAATACAGAGACTTTCATAAAACAATGGAGTCTGAAAAGACTTACAAATTTCACCTCCAGACTCTTTAAAGTTCCTTCCCTATCCATTTAGGGTCCATTTAGAGCTCTGAAAGTCCCCATACACCCCCTTGGCATAGCGTGGACAAATCTCATAAAATTGGATGTTTTGTAGAGACTGGTCAGGCAAAAATGACAAGAGGGTGTTAGGAGATGAATCTCCCATCTGAATCTCAGGCAAGATAATCACAAGGACCAGTATACCCAGGAATGGTCAGAAGAAAAAAAATCCTAAAACTGGGAGTTGTTTTTAATATGCTCTTTCATAGAGTGGGCCATGCTTGCCATTCTATTTCCTGTTTTGAAGAGGAATCTTTCTTCCCCTTCCCCCTTGGGGTAAAATGCTAGGGGTCACATGCTACCTCAGTCTCCTCCTTCATAGGCAGAGCATGGAAGCCTAACTGGGGTAGGGGCTAGAAAAGTGGCTAGAGCAGGCTCAAAGCTCACTTGAGGGTGTGCATGAATGTATTTATACTTCACCTGGTTCTTAAAACCTCCCAGCTTGTGTTCTCTAAAGTCTCAGTGGCAGCAGTCAGCAACAGTAACAGCAATAGCAACAGCAGGAGGATCAGGAACAGAAGTGGCAGAAGCAGGCAACTGGGAGTTATGGGCAGGATTAGGCTGGACTGACAGCCAAGAGGATTGGCAAGAGAAGCAGCAGAAACAAGGAAGCAGCTCCAAGAGAGTTCAGAGTTCTCTTGGAGTTCTTGGGAAGTGGGGGTGGGGGTGGGTGAAAAGCAAGGGCAAGAGAAACGTGGCTTTGCAAAATTTATCTCAGCTATTTTTAAAAATTGAGAATTCTTTTTCCAACTTTGGATTATCAAAAATGTAAAAATTAAAATTAATATGTAATAATTTCATATATTATATTTTAAAAATATTTCTTAATAATCACTAGGAGTAAAAGAATAAAAAGATAACAAAATAAAACCACTTGCCCATGGCTAATCTACCTGTTCAAACAACCCACATTCCCAACTGCTAGCCACCATAGGAAGGAAGGAGTGCTAGCCCTGGAAGACCACTGAATTTATTCCCAGTCTACATCAGCATGTAATGACAGGAAGTCATTGGGCTCCTGAGCAATGTAGTTTTAAAAGTACAAAATTTCCAGTAACTCAGATAGAAGGTCCTGGCTTCAAATATACATACTCATTGTTTCTCTGATTTGTCCTTTGATCTATTCATTATCATTTTTGAATCTCTGTTTGTGTCTGTAACTTTTCTTTGTGGTCCCTGCACCAATTGCTATTTTATTGAATTTTGGTCCATAAAGGATGTTTTAGCTATTTCTGATTTTTCATATTTACTTTCAATATTTCTGTGTTTTAATATGTGGATATTTTTGTACAAGTTTCACTTGGTGCTAAGAAAAAAAATGTATTGTTTTCCAGTCCCATTTAAAAATGCAATAAATCTTGAAGCTGTAGCTTTTTGAGCAATTTATTCAATTCCATGTTTTCCCTTCTATTTATCTTTTTGTTAGACATATAAAATTGTGAGAATGACATAGAATTCTCATATGACTATTGTAATACTGATATATATTCTTGATTGTTCCTTTACGAATACTTTGATTTTTGCAGCATACAAGTGTAATATTGATTTTTTTCCTTGTGTTTCCTTTGAGTATTATGTATTATCTTTGTTTACTCATTTTATGTTTGGACATTTGTTTTTGTGTTGTCAATAACATGATTTCAACTCCTACTTTCAGGGGATTCACTTGATGCATAAGAATTTTTTTCTGGTGCCTCATTTTTTATGTGTATGTCTTAGTTTTCATAAGGTGTTTCTTGTGAACTACAGATAGTAAAGTTGGCTTTTTTTTGTTAATCTGCTATTATTTTTCATTTTAATGGATCATTTAATCCATTCACATTTAAAGTTATGCAGTTAGGTAATATATTTTCTCATTTTCCTCCAATATTGATATTTTCCTAAATTATATTTTTTCTACTTTTCTATAAAAGGGTATTATTTCTGTTTAGTTATTTAAATTTATTTTTCAAGGTGACTCTATTCTCACAAGCTCTCTCCTCTTACCCATAATTTCCCCTATTCTCATTTATTATTTATTTTCCTAGTTTAAAAGGTTCTTATTTTTCTTTCTTTTATCTAATTATTTAATTTCCCCCATTTTTTCTTCTCAATTAATTAAAATAGAACCCTCTATTCATTCTTTTCCTGAAATTTATATTTCTTGACATTAAAAATGATTTTTCCTACTTTTAAAAATCATTTTCCTTTCTTTTCTGTCTATCTTAGACTCCCATTCTTTGACTATAGACATTCACAATTATTTAGTCCTTTTTTAGACTCCATTTCCTTCATGAAGATAAAGGTTTGAGGTACTTATTTTTGGATCTCCCTTCCATAAAAGTTATTTCTTTTATATCTTAATCCCTGCTGTATTTTTTTCTAGTGTTTAAGGAAAAAAAATCCATATGTGATAGGATATTGCATATTATTTTGAACACAGGATTCTTCCTCTGGCTGTGATTATCTCATTCATTATTTATTTCTTCCCATTTTCTTTGGTCATTTTCCTCTCATTTGCCTCAAAGTATTTCCTCCTCTGGGTTCTCCTATTTTCCTAGTTGTCTATAGTCCCTAGTCATTTTGAACCAGAATGAATAGTCTCTTTTAGCCTCAAATCACTACAGATAACACCCATAATTATGTATCCATTTCCCTTGATATATTTGTTTCTACAATAATAATTAAAAATTTTATTCTCTTTCACTACAAAATTAAGGATTTCTCCTTTTTTAACCTCTTTTTTCTTTGCCTTTTCACTCACTATTTGTGTAGCTCTCATTTTTGAAAGATTATAGGAGTAGTCTCTTCAGTGTTAGCATTTGATTTTATCATATATAACCCTTTTTCTTGTCTATCATCTTTCCTGACTTCATTTTATGTAGTCTCCCATTTTATAAGTTAGCGCCCCCCAAATTCATTTCTCATTTGGATATTATTTAAGGCCTTCACTATTACTTCTATTTGATTTCAGCTATCTCAATTTTCTCCTTCTTTACATTTGGTCAGATTCCCTTTAATGGTCTCTTTGTAGTTAATTTGTAATTGTTATTCTTCATTCCTGTATTTTTTACCTTTCTTATATTTTTGGTATCTAGAGTGTTTGAGAAGCAAATAGTCTCTAAAGGTTTGATTTTCCTTCTAAGAATATCATAAAAGCCTCTTAATTGAGCATCCATCTTTTTTCACTCATGGTTAGATGCAGATTTACAAGGTAAGTCATTTTGCATTGCAACTTCAGTTTCATTGCTATTTGGAACACATTTTTTTCAATTTCCTTCTTCACTTCCTTATGTGTACAGTATATTATTCAAAATGTATTTGCTTTATATTTGAAAATTCTTCCTCTTGTTAGCTTTTAGTTTCTGGTTTTTTTCCCCAATAGAAATGCTAAATCTAACCATTATATTCTTGTAAATTGTATTTTTTTTTCTTTCTTTTTCTCCTGGAGATGATCTATGAATTCTTTTCTTGCTAATAGTGCTTTGTTTTGAATTTACACATAGTTTTCTAGTATTATTTCTAGAACAGTGTTATTTTTAGTTTGTTTTTTTTTTACTTATAGGTCTGTGAAACTTAAATTTAATTTGTCACTCTAGATACTTTTTTGGAGATCAATATGTTTTGCCTCTATGTGGAGAATTATTTATTTGAATACATTTTTTCTTCTTTTCTTCCACAACATCTTTTACTTCTTTACATTTTCATTCCCAACCAATTATCCTAAGCTTTGTGTGTTTGGAGAGACTTCTCACCAAATACTCTGGAGTTGTTTTATTTTTCTTTCTATTCTTCCAATTATTTTTGTTCTATAGGCCACTAATTCTATACTTTCAATTCTCATTTCTATTTGAACCACTTAAAAACAATGTACTTTCTTCAGAATCTGGCCATCAGGTGTTGAATCTTTTTCTACTGTCTTGAAGTAATTATTCGTATAAACTTAAAATTTTTCTCTGCATCTAGAGGCTATATTCCCTTATGTTATTAAAATATTCCCTATTTTCCCTCTTATTATATATTTTCTTTTCCCTTTTTTCTTTCATTTCTTTTTTCTCTTTATTTTCTTCTAGTGTTCACTTTCTGGCACCCTCTTCTCTGATTTAATGTGTTTCTCCCTCCCTACCCCTCAGGGACTGACTTCCAAATTTTTTTATCCTCTTACAATTCTGGGCAATTTATGGTTCACTAACCTAGATCTCTGCTCTCAGTAACTCTTGGGAAAATAGAACTGGTGCCATCTGCATGTTTGGATCTTTTTCATGAAGTTTAGTAGAGTGCCACATGTCCTTATTAGAATACAAGTTTGTTGATGTCAAGAAATGTTATTTTTTTTAAATTTATTTTATCAGGTCTAAGCACATTAGTATATTACTGTTAAAGTGGCCAAACACCAAACTTTATTTGTTCATTCATTCATTCATAGGTTCAGAGTAGAAAAAACTACTAAGCAGAATAGTTCCTTAACTCTATGAGCCACATCGTAGTGATGTAGTATCAGAAATAAGTCATAAGAATTCTCAAAGATGTCTCACGGAATGAGATTCAAAGAAAAACAGAATTGAAGAATTTGAGGGTTATCAACAGAAGCCTGATCCCCATCCATAGATTTATTATTATTGAATTTCTTATGATTAGATTCAATCATTAAGATTTTTGGATCTTGCCTTTATCATACATTGTGCTATCTGTTCATTTTACCTTTCTATGATCTGCAGATTTGATAAGAATCTGTTAATTTTTTCAAATCATTTTTTATTCAAATCATTGATTAAAAAAAGTTATATAGCAGAGAGCCAAGAACAGATCCCAGGGATGATCCAAAGGAAGCTTCTGTCAAAGTTGATATTGAAACATTAAGAACTACTGTTTAAATCCAGCCTCCCAAACACTCTACAATAGTTAACTCCATCTAGTTAAATTAAAAATATGTTTTTGAAAACTTCTTATAATTCTATGTAACATAAAATGGAATTAAATTAAAATAAAGAAGACACTTAAAATAATGGGTATGGAGAAATGTCAATAGCTAAGAAGATATACAATGTTAACAAATGGAATGGTGAAGAAATGATTACACAAATGTGTAAGCAGAGTATTTTAATGTTGATAAATGTTATTTGTTCATTTTTATGATTAAATTATTTATAAATTAGACAGTCTTAACAATTTAAGAATCCTTACTAGGATTTACTAAATTTACATATATACCTATAATTAATTGATTAAACTTTTAAAATTTACTTACTTTTTTTTAATGCTATATTCCTGTTCCTGATTAAAGTACCCACTCATCTCATAAAAAAAAAGAGACTCGGGATAAATGTGACAAGAACAAGTAGATTTAGAGGGTTTTTTTAAGAAATAAAATAAATAAAAAAGAATTATAAAGATATGTAAATGTAGGGTGTAAAATATTGAATATGTCTAAACAAAATGGATGCTGTGAAAGGAAGAGTAAAAAAAATAGGATATAAATTGGCCATATTTCTCAAAACTTATGCTTTTGTTGTTCTCAACAGTTATTCAAATATTGTGAATCACATTCTTTTCAAGACTTGTTATGGAAAGGCAAAACAAAGAAACAAACCGATCCTAATGTATTATAACTTTATTGTCAACCTTCTGGTGATGACCTTTTATAACTAACTAGGTTCTAGTTTGAAAAGAGTAAGATTGCAGTGAAGAGTGGTAAAGGAGAATTATAATTCTATAATTTGCTAATGAATTTGAACAGAATCTTTCAGAAGCATTTACTCAAGTTTTCTTAATTTTGTGAGTGTGCTGTTTCATAACCTCATCGAGCAATCAGATGAAGCCCATGAATTCATTGTCATCATCATCATCAGAATTTCTATACAAGAGAAAATGAATGGATAAAGAATATACATTACTTGGATTAGGGAAAAAAGCAGGCTATTGAATTAGATCATAATCAGGACATCAACCTTGGATAAAAAACTATAGATAGAACAAAAATTGAATAGAAGAAAATAATTTAATTTAGAATATTTAGGAATCTATGTTAACAAAATCATTCCATTGTCAAAGGAAATCCTTTGAATAATAACTTTTTTTGGCATTACGTTATTACTTTGAATCCCAATACCAGATAGTCATAGAGGAACATAAGTTCACCCACAAAGTACATAGAAAACTCTAGGGTTCATAGCATAAGTTCATTATTGATGATACCTTGAATTAAAGAAAGGATTCAAAAATCACCATGTAATGAGAAATATAGGAGGTCAATCATGAAAAAGAGTAAGAGATAAACAATGCATAACTTTTGTGCTAGATAGATAGTCACAAGTGAAATACTTAAAGGAAGGTCTTTAACATGTTGGTTACATCCCTCATCAAGTGATTATGGAAGAACAAGACCAAGAATTGAATGGATTTAGAAGGCATGAGCAGATTACAATTGACAATAATGGAATAATTACATATACTATACCAGTGAGTTTCATTAAAATACAAATCTATATTTATATATCTTAAAATATTATATTTTATTGCAAATTCTAATCAGTACACACAAGTATTAACTGTATTCAATGTATTCAATATGGTGCTCTAAAGAGCTAGTATGCTACTCTCATTTGACAAATAGGGAAATTAAAGATTAGAGTATTTAAATGACTTCTTTAATGTTACCTACACAATCTGATTTCAAAACTCTTTGTCCCATGATTCTACTCTCATATTTTCATTTTCAGAAAGTGAGGAACTATGAAAAATGGTTATAAGATTCAGGGATTATGGAGAACGGCATGCTGGGGGCAAAATCAGCCTAACTTAATATAAAAAAGAAACCATGAACTATGAATGTACAAAATTTCATCTAATTTCCATCCCTATCCATCTTCCTTTCACTAAAACCTAGTATAAAGAGATATACTTTTGTCATGGTTTGTTGGAATGGAAGACAATAGCAGGACTTAAGGATAGTGGTTGTCCTTCCCAAAGGGATTCCTGAAGAAAGTAGCTGAACAATAATGATGCTGCCCACTTGATAGGGAAAATAAAAAGAAATGATTACTCTTTCTTTTTAAGAAAACAATATAATGTCTATCGCACAGGAAAAATGGATGTCTTTTTTTCAAAAGCCATTTCTGAAGTGACAGGATTTTAAAACAATGGGAAAAATTGAGATAATTTAGTGTGGAATCATTCTTCCAAAAATAGAAAGTAAAGAAAAGTAAGATTTTTAGAAGTCCATGCTTTATTTTATATAGTGTCACTGTAATTGGCCTTTAAAATTACACCAATTAAATTATACTCTTTGTTTCAAAGTCTTAATACTCTTCCTATTTCCCATATTCACTATCTTTGAAAACTTTTTCAAATAAAACTTAAGAAAGTCACACTAAAATAAAAAAATGATTAAATTTTTAAAATTTAATTGAAAAGATGTGTGTATTTATGAGTTTAAAATCATTGATAGAATTTCTTTGAATCTCTGACATCAGCAGGTTGCAGAATGTTGATGCTCATTAATATGGCAAATTATTTCACTTTAAATTAAAAATCCTGTTTCCTTAATTTAAAATATAAAAGAACATTTCCATTTTAAAAGGGCAGAAAAAGAGAACTATATGTGAAAATATGAATAGCATATAGTGTTTGCATTTCATTTTTTCAAAGGATCTAATAAATGAAACATGTATCTTTAAAAGCTGTCCTGTTTTATCTTTTTTCTTTATAAACTTCATTTGTCTTTGTTGCATCTGAAGTAAAATGATTCAATGAAATAATTTTCTTTATTTTTTCTTTTACTTCTAATAACTGAACAACTAACTCTCTTATTCTCCTCCTGCTTTTCATAACAATAAGTGCCCATGAGAAATAAACAAAGAAAAAGGCTAAAGAAAAAAAATTTGACACATATTCATCAAGCAAAACAAATTAAGATCTCTGCCAGCTTTGTCCAACAATATCTATCTCATTTTGCACCTTGAATCTTTCAATTCTCTACCATGAAGTAGGTAGAACATTTGCATATCAGTCACAGAGTTTTGTTTGATTGTTGCATTGATCAGAGTTCTTAAGCCTTTCAAATAATTTTCATACATTTTAAACAGTCAATAAGTTGCTCAGATAAATTTTTACTGAGAATTAAAAAATGTGGTTAGAATTCAAAGTCTGACTTGGAGAGTGTAAATAGATAATATTTGTTGGTACACTGCAAGGGAATCTTTTTTTTTTTACATTTATTAATATTCATTTTTAACATGGTTACATGATTCATGCTCCTCCGTTCCCCTTCAACCCCCCCCCCC
>NC_058130.1:258020337-258072505 GCF_016433145.1 Gracilinanus agilis
AGGAATACAGATAATTAGATCTCACTGAGGCCCTTAAAAAGGCAAATTTAAAAATTATAAGTTTTCTTTCTTTTCCCTCTGTAACTTATTTACCTTTTCAGGTTTCTCTCGATTTTTGTGGTTCGATATCAAACTTTCCATTCAGCCCTGGTCTTTTCTGTGCAAATACCTGGAATTCTTCAATTTTGTTGAATGCCCATACTTTCCCCTGGAAATATATAGTCAGTTTTAATGGGTAGTTGATCCGTGGTTGCAGGCCCAGCTCTCTTGCCTTTCTGAATATTGTATTCCAAGCCTTATGGTCTTTTAGTGTGGAGGCTGCCAGATCCTGTGTGATCCTGATTGGTGCTCCTTGATATTTGAATTGTTTCTTTCTGGCTTCTTGTAAGATTTTTTCTTTTGCTTGAAAGCTTTTGAATTTGGCAATAATATTTCTAACCGATTTCTTCTCTGGGTCGAATATGGTGGGTGTTCTATGAATCCTTTCGATGTCTATATTGCCCTCTTGTTGTAGGACTTCAGGGCAATTTTGCTGAATAATTTCTTTTAGTACGGAGTCCAGGTTTCTATTAATTTCTGGTTTTTCTGGAAGACCAATTATTCTCAAATTGTCTCTTCTAGACCGGTTTTCTTGGTCTGTCACTCTCTCATTGAGATATTTCATATTTCCTTCTATTTTTTCAGTCTTTTGACTTTGTTTTATTTTTTCTTGTTGTCTTGAGAGATCATTAGCTTCTAATTGCTTGATTCTAGCCTTTAGGGACTGGTTATCGGCTATAATCTTTTGGTATTCCTTTTCAATCTTGTCATTTCTGGTGTTCAATTTGCTTATCAGTTCATTTGATTTCTGAGCCTCACTTTCCAATTGCAAGATTCTACCTTTTAAACAGTTATTTTCTTGCCAGATCTCTTCCATTTTCCTCAGAATCTCAGTTTTGAACTCTTCCATAGCTTGTGAGGAGTTTTCCTTATTTGAGGAGGGTCCGGATGCTTGTTTGTTCTACTCCTCTGTTTGCTCGGTTGTCTGGATTTTCTCTGTGTAAAAGCTGTCGAGTGTTAAAGACTTCTTCTTCTTGTTATTATTCTTTCTCTTCTGAACTTCCTGATGCTGAGTAGCCATCATTAGCCCAGCAGCTTCTCAG
This sequence comes from Gracilinanus agilis, assembly GCF_016433145.1. Lineage (NCBI taxonomy): Eukaryota > Metazoa > Chordata > Mammalia > Didelphimorphia > Didelphidae > Gracilinanus > Gracilinanus agilis. Next base: position 258,021,480 of record NC_058130.1, read on the forward strand.
CTTTATCCTCGCGCTCAGTGTCTGTTCGCTCAGTGTCTGTTCGCGATCTATTGGCTCCTGAGGTCTGAGTTCTGGTTTTTTCCAAGGTCAAGCCCCGTGGTGGGCCCTCTTGCTTGATCCTCTGCTGGAGGTTTCTTTACAAGTCTCAGGGCGCTGCTTCCACAGTCATATACCTGTCTGCACTGGTTCCCCACTTAGGCTTTAGTTCCTGGTTGTGTCTGCCTCCACCCACGCCTCTGCTCAGCCTGTGCTCTGCGCCCAGAGTCCTGCTCCCGCGCACTCAGATTTCGCGTGCTTTTTTTGACTTAATGGGGTCCTAAGTCTAGCTGCTCTCAGGAACAAGTACCGGAGCTGCTGATGACTCGATGGGTGCCCCAAACTTGCCCTATTTGTTTTTAGCTGGGTTCGGAGCTATAGATGAGTGTGGAGGGGGTGGGGGTGGGGCGGTTGCTCAGCCCGCGATTTAGTGAGAGCCCTTTATAGCCTGGAAATGTCTCGATTCCACTTACCTTCCACGCTGTGCCCTGTTGTGGGGTTCCTCCGTTCGTCTGGACTTGTTTTTATGTCCCCTTGAGGAGTTTTGTGTGTTTTGGTCAGGAGAGGTTAAGAGCTGCTTCTTACTCTGCCGCCATCTTAACCCCTCTTTTTTTTTTTTTTAAGTGTATAAAGGATTGTAAAGATAAAGGGATTTGGGGTTTGCTTTCATATATTTCCCTATGTTTAAACATTCCTCCTTCTTGTTCAATGTCCACCTTTTAACAAGCTACATTTCTAGTCACCTCTTTCATGGAACCTAGCCACAATCTCTTTTGTGAGTTTCTTTTCGAGGATCTATTCAATACACTGGGAGCAATAGAGTGGGCTTTGATTCTATAAATCATGAGGATAAGAACATACAGGCTGAACCCTTTGGTTCTTATTTGTGAATATGCTCTCTTTTTTCAGTTCTACAGGTCTTTGAAATACTTTTACATTGTTTCTTCTTTAATTCACTGTTTGTAATATGTTACAACCTTCTTGGACCCACCATACACCTCTCCATTGCCCTTTAGGTGATCTCATTTTCAACTCATTCAGTAAATATAGTATTCCATGATACATAGCAATACAACAATAGAAGAATAATGGTATTATAAAAACCTTTGTTTCAGGGAGGAGCTTGAAGTCATTAAAAGAACTTTGTATTTTCCAAAAGGCAATTTAGCTTCCTGTCCTTCTGTATGAGGAAAACTTAAGGGCCTTAACAATATTATATGACTACAACTCCAAAGCAGATTATGATGGTTAAAAACGTATATACATTTCATCCGATATACATTAGAGGTACAAAAGCAAACATTTTATTAAGGCATTTAAAATAAAATTAACTTAAATGCACTTCTTAAAATTATTCAAACTTCAAAAATTTAAATGCATGGATAAGATCAGTTTGGTAGAAATGATTTTGTCATTAAGTTACTTCACAATAAAAGGACTTTTTAAATTTAATTTAAAAAATGGCATTTAAAAGTTAGGTTTACAAACTGGATGCAGTCTTAATATTAGCAGATCTGTTACTTACTGTCTAGGAAAAACATTCCTTTAAATGCTTTAAAGACACAGCTATAGAAATGGATCAGGTTGTTTTCTTTTGTTAATTCATCTTTCCTTTGCAAGCCTATATTTACATGTACATAGTGTCTCTCTGAATATCAGTGTAGCATTAATAGCTGAAAATTTTACCAACACTTTTGGTACATGCAGTATAAAATATAATTTGGTATTCTATTTTCTTGAATCTGTGGACAAGGACTCATTCTCGAACCAACAATGGATGTAAGACAATGCCATTCTTAATTGCTTTAGGGAGTTTGGAGAACAATTGGAGGCCCAGGAAAAAGGAATGGCAGAAGAAAGATTTTGGTCGATCATAGAATCTAAGAAGTTTCAGCAAATGTAGAAGGCAGAATTAAAATTAAAATATACTTTAATATAGCTTTAATATATTCTTTATGCAAATATATTAAAAATACTTTGCCTTAGATAAGACAAAGTTTATTCTGCTGAAATCCTTTATTTTTACCCTATTTGTGTCTCTCATTTTTAGCTGTGTTTCTTGCATTGTCAGTTTTGGGATTTGATCCATTTCATTTCCATTTTAGAGGTAAATTCATCCCATTCACATTCAAAGTTATAATTACTAGTTATGTATTGCCCTTCATTCTATTTTTCTTTGCTTTTTGTCTTCCTCCTCCTCAATGGCCATATCCCTCCGCAGACTTTCAATTTCTCCTGTCTACTAGTTCTTTAATGTTGTGCCCCTTCTTAGGATCCCTCCTTTATCCACTCCCCTTTGCCTCCTAGTTCTAAATAAACCCAGTTTTCTAGGGATTCTTCCCTGGTCCTTTTTCCTTTGTCTCCTAGTTCTAATTCTATTCCTCCTTCTAAGAGTTCAACCTTTAACCGGCAACTCTCCTCCTTTATTTCTTGATATGAATTCCCTTCTTTAAAAAGTCCCTTATCTTGTCCTGAGAGACCCTCCTTCATCTCTTTAACTTACACTTATATTTCTTAATAGGTACTCCCTTCTAGGAATCACATTCTTTTCTTATAGTTATATTTGTTTTGAGAGACAGCTGATACAATAAGAAAAATAATCAATGTAATAATTACCAGTGCTGGAATTGCTTCATTTTACCACTTTGAGTGACATGTCACTCACAAAAAATTCATGAAGAAAGTTGTTGGTGATACTAATAAAGTGGTTTGGTCATATGAATATAACCAGGAAAAAAGGTAAAGGTGTGTGAAAAGACAATTGAGCACACCAATAATCACAACAGACACATTATGAGATAGACTGTAGTGATAGTGACAAACTATACAGTAAGTGATAATGTTGATAATAGTCCAACAGATGGGGTAGATATGAATTGTATCCTAAATTTCTGAAATCTAAAGGTTAAGGAAGTATGTAATATTTGATGATTTCAAAAGTTTTTATGAAGAAAATGGGTATATATAACAAATTCTAGTATTAAAATGTTGGCTCCTATTACAAAAACATGCATGTGACCCTAGTTATGTGTTTTACCCATCATTGAATTCTTCCCAGATAACATTTTAATGCCTGAAATAATTAATCTACATGAAATTTTGCTCCCCTAAAAATAAAGATTATCATAAGTGATTGCAAAGACTAGAATGTACTTTAAAATTTTGGACTTTTTCAAAATGTGATGTTGTTCTCTTCTAGCTAATTTTATCTAACAAAAACACATTGAAAATAATTAATGGAGAAAATGGTAATTAATGATTACCAACTATTAGGAAACATTCTTTAGCTTCAATTTTTCTTTATTTTTGTTTTTGATGTTTCCATATCTTTTAAAAAATAATTTCATTGAAATATCAGGAATCATCTTTTTCTCTAAAAGTATTTTCACCTTTTTTTAATTTTGAACAGACTATTAGTGCAATTTTCTTACTACTAATTTCTTTGATTTTTTAAATTTTGTTTTTTTTGTGGGCCTAAATATATTTCAGGTGAAAATTTCATTTTTATAAATTTCTTATTTATTATAATTATTAAAAATTACCATAAGAAATTCTCACTTTTTAATCTTTTTTATTATATATTTCATTAATTTTGTTTTGTGCTGTCTTAGAATCATTGTCACAATTAATTCATCATGTCATTTTTAACTACTGCTACAAAAATTATAAATGTAAATTTTGAGATGATACTGAATAATGCATTACCTCATGATTTTTTGAGTATGGAGGGTTGATCATAATTTGGTGGATGATGAAATTGTGGGAAAATAGCAAAGTAAGGCATGAAGCTTCCTTATCCTCCTAATATCCCCTACAACTAATCAAAAATAACCCCACAGGTTTTGATGCTAAAATATCACTCTATTGCAAGTAAGAATAACATGGAAATAGGTCTTGAACAATGATACATATATAATCCAGTGGAAATGATTGTCAGTTCAGGAAGTGGGGAGGGAAGAGGGGTGAGAAAAATAATGAATCATATAACCATGGAAAATTATTCTAACTAAATTTACAAAAAAAAAAACAGAGTCAATGTTAAAAGCATAAAAAACAGACAGGATTTGGGAGTGAAGCTAAATGCTCAGAGGTAACTAGCAAGCAAGATGGTTGACTTCTCTGGTCTCAGACCTAACAGATAGCATAGATAATCCTGAACAAGCTAAACAGAATCAACCAATATTAGGCCTTAGGGGCAAGACCAGAGCAAATAATATGGAATCAACAAGATTGTCTCCTAGAGACAGGACCATAATCCTCATCTTATTTGCTTACCCTTAGGGTTTCCATCCCGGAGGATTCCAGTATAATCAACAGGCAAAGGACCTACACAGTATTCCAGTATAATCAACACAGGAACATCATTGCTAAGTTCTATAGCTCCCGTTTTAAGGAGAAAATACTATAAGCAATAAAAATAATAATACTGTGGAGCTACACTCAGAATAACAAAAGACTTAGCAGACTAAACATTAAAAGAACAAAGGACATGGGATCTAATATTTTGAAGAGCAAAAGAACTGCATTTACAACCTAGAATAACATATCCAACAAATCTGAACATAATTATCCAGTGTAAGAAGTGGATATTTAATAGACTTAAAGAGATTGAATTATGCTTGGGGGGGAAACACGGAACATAGTAGAACATTTGATCTATAAGAATCATACAAAAGTAATTATGAAAGACCAATAATAAATGATGCAAAAGGTCAAATTATTTAAATTTTTCTATTGGGAAAATGCCATCTCTAATCCTTAAGACTGACATGTTACCTGGGCACTTTTAAAAGACATATAGAGATAAAAAATCAAAGATAATATAATGAAATGTATCTAAATAATTGTAAAACAGACCAGGAAGGGGTAAAATAGAATAATTTTCTCATATAAAAGAAGAATGAGAGAAAGAACTGCCTCTTTCAAAGTTTCATTGTATTGTAGCCTACTCATTGTATTCATCAGGTTAGGAATAATGTCACCTAGCTGGATAAAACATTTTAGAGGGCCCACATCAGGCTGGTTTGCCCATCACAGCTTTAGGGGGATAAGGAGGGACTTTTTGAAAAGCAGATAGAATAATAAAAGGTTTGGGGGGAAGGACAAGAGAGGGACATTTAGAAAAGTGACCCAATTTGGAAGAAGGGGAAAGGGAAACAGTAAGTGTAGATTTCTAAGAGGCAATGCAACTTGGAGAGGTAATAGACAAAACAAATTGAATAACTGAGGAGAGATACAAAAAATGAGGAAGAGAAGGACAAACAGTGAGGGAAAAAACAGAATGCCAGGAAATACATGACTAATAATTATGATTCTGAATGTGAATGGGATGAATTCACCCATTAAGCAAAAATGCTTAGCATAATGAATCAAAAACCAAAACCTGACAATATGTTGTTTAAAAGAAATACACTTAAAAATAAAATATTGTGACCCCACAGGAGTTATACCAAGAATCCAGGAATGGTTTAATATTAGGGAAACTATCAATATAATTAATATATTGATAAAAATAATAAAAATCATACGATTATATCAATAGATACTAAAAAGCTTTTGACAAAATACAACACAATAGTATGAAAATCACTGGAAGAGACTTCTAGGGGTGGAGCCAAGAAGGCAGAGTAATACAGAGAAGCTCTGTTCCACCATGAGAATCCTCTCCAACCAAGATAAAAATGTCACCACAAAATGAATACTGGAGTGAAAGAACCAACAAGGAGATGAAACAATTTTCAAGAAAGGAAAGACCCAAAAGGTAGGTAAAGAACATCTGGGGCACTGGAGTGAGCAGAAAGCAGAGCCAGCAAGAAGCTACAGGAAGGAGGAAAGAGCAAGCCAAGAGCAAACCACACCCTCACCCCTCACCCTACCTAATTGAAAATGGTCAAAGGACATGCATAGACAGTTTTCACATGAAGAAATATAAATAAGCACAAGAAAAAGTATTCTAAATCACACCTGATTAGAGAAATGAAAATTAAAACAATGCTGAGGTTCCACCTCACACTTAGCTAACTGGCAGCAAAGGAAAGTGATAAATGTTAGTGGGGATGTGGCAAAATTGGGATCCTAATACACAGCTGGTGGAATAGTGAATTGGTCCAACCATTCTGGAGGGCAATTTGGAATTATGGACAAAGGGCTTTAAAAGAATACAAGAATGCTTGCCCTTTGATCTAGCCATTGCACTGCTGGGTTTGTACCCAAAAGAGATAATAAGGAAAAATATTTGTACAAAAATATTTATAGCCACATTCTTTGTGGTGGCAAAAAAAATTGGAAAATGAGAGGTGTCCCTCAATTGGGGAATGGCTGAACAAATTGTGGTATCTAATGGTGATTGAATAGTATTGTGCTAAAAGGAATGATGAAGTGGAAGATTTTTATGTGAACTGGAAAGACTTCCAGGAATTAATGCAGAGTGAAATGAGAACCAGGAGAACATTATATACAGAAACTGATACCTTGTGGCACAGTCGAATGTAATAGACTTTTCTACTGTCAGCAATGCACTGATCCAGGACAATCCAGAGGCACTTATGAAAAAGAATTCTATCAATATCCTAAGAAAGAACTGTGGGAACAGAAACATGGAAGAAAAACACATGACTGATCATGTGGTTTGATAAGGATATGATTATTATTTTGATCTTAAAAAAAACACTCTATTGACAATATGAATAACATGGAAATAGGTTTTGAACAATGATACATGTGGATGTATCAACAATTCCCAGTGGAATTGCTTGTCAGCTTCAGGAGGGGATAGGGAAGAGAAAATGAAAAATCATGATCATGTAACCATGGAAAAAAATTATAAATAAATAAATAAAATCACTGTAAAGCATAGGTATGAATGTTTTTTTTTCTTAAAATAATATGAAATATCTACCTGAAACCATCATCAAGTATTATTTATAATGGGGAGAACCTAGAAGTCTTCCCTATAAAATTAGGAGTGAAACAAGGATTAGAACCAATATTATTTAACGTAATATTTGAAGTGCTAGCAATATCAATAAGAGAAGAAAAAGAAATTAAAAGATTCAAAATGAGCAGAGGTAATAAAACTATCTCTGTTGGCAAATGTCATGATGGTATCGTGGAAAATCTTTGCCATTAAAATAAAAAAAGTTAGTTTGAAGCTCAATAATTTTAGCAAAGTAGCAGTATACAAAATAAACCCACATAAATCATTAGCATTTTAATGTATTAATAACAAAGGCCTTAAAGAATAGGAAGAGATGTTCCATTTAAAATAGTCACAAATAGAATACAATACCTGGGAATACACCTGCTAAAACAAAGCAGGAACTACATGAATATGGTTATAAAATACTTTTTACATAAATAAAGTCAGACCTAAATAATTAGAGAAATATTAATTGTTCATGGACGGGCAGTCAATATAATTAAAAAGACAATTCTACTTGAACTTTTTATTCAAGTAATCCAAATTAAATTACAAAAAGTGTTTTTTATTGAGTTAGATAAAAAAAACAAAATTCACTTGAAATAAGAAAAGATCAAGAATATCAAAAGAATTAATTTTTTAAAGATGTAAAGGAAGGAATTCTAGCAGTACAAGATTTTAAATTGTGTTATAAAGTAGTAATTATCTATTCAATCTGATACTGGCTAAGAAATAGAGAGGAAAATTAGTTGAACAGAATAGACATACAACAAACAGCAGTGAAAAATATAATAACCTTATTTTTAACAAAAGCAAAGATCTAGGTTTTGGGGATAAGAAATTCCTATTTGATAAGCAACTTATAGACAAATGTATTACAACATTAAATAAGAAGATCAAAATAGACACATGAATTAGACATAAAAAGAGATCATAAATAAACTAGAACAGGGAACATATTACATATCAGATTTGTGGATGGGAGAGGAATTTATGAGTCAACAAGTGATGGAAAGCATTGTGAGATAGCAAATAGATAATTTTGAGCATAGTAAATAGAAAAATTGTTATACAGATAAAACAAATGTTGTCAAGATTAGAAGAAAGAAGAAAATTGCATAAAAATTATAGATATCCCTTCAGATAAAGGTCTCATGTCTAAAATATGTAGATAACTTTGTCACATTTATGATAATAATATCCTTCCTCCAATTGATAAATGGGCAAAAGATCTGAAAAATTTTCAGATGAAGAAATCAAAGACATATATATGTAGATTAAAAAATACTCTAAATCACTCCTGAGATATCATCTCATATCTATCAGACTGGCTAAAATAAGAAAAATGACAAATGACCAATGTTGGAGGAGATGTGGAAAAATGAGGATACTAATACTATGTTGATGGCGTTGTTAACTAATTGAACTATTTTGGAGAGTAATTTGGAATTATGCCCTGAGTTATAAAACTGAGTATACCCTTAGACACAGCAATAGTATTGCTTGATTTGCTTCTGGGGACAACAGGGGAAAAAGAAAGAATCCATATTTTCCAAAATATTCATAATAGTTCTGTTAATGGTGACAAAGAAATGGAAACTGAGTGAATGCTCAACAAATTGTGAAAGGCTAAATAAATTGTGATAATGATTATAATGGACTACTATTGTACCATAAGAAGTGATGAATAGTCTAAGTTAAAACAAAACAAAACAAAACAAATCAAAACAAAACAACAACCTTGGAAAGAACTACATGGGATAATGAACAGTGAAATGAGTAGAACCAAGAGAAAATTATACACAGCTACAGCATTAATATTGGAATAATAAATTGTCAATATTATCTCCAGATAGTGAACTCAAAGGTGAAACCATGAACAAGTAGGTCTCCTGGATGATACCTTCTGTGATGCAAAGAAGGTAAGAAGAGTTGGGACACATGGTTGGAATTTAGTATGTAGATATGAAAAGAAAGCTAAATATAAGAGATCTGTGATTTCTTTCATGTATCATCTTTTTCTTTGTGTATGGAAATGTTCGCTTTATTTAGTTTTATAAAATATGGAATTAAAAATTGTTAGATGTTATTTAGTAATTTTTTCAGTGTTCTCTGTTGATGTGATCATTTTAGTTCTAGCATTGCTACTATTTTTATTTATCACTTTTTTGTAGATGGTCTTCGTTCCTTTCTATCAGGGTAGTATAATTTTGCCAGGTCAGTGGGCTTAGTTCTTTGTTTAATTGGTTTTCTGAACATATAAATATGACCCAATCACTGGAAAACTTAGTTGTTTTAAAGGGATTATTATGTGGTAGGTAAACTCATAGAATTCTCCTGCTATTACAGGAGTAAATGTATAATATAACTCTGGAGACAGTATTAAAAAATGGAAAATTAGTAGGAAAATTCAACAGCTTTGAATAGCTATTCAATAGCATTGAAAAGGAATTGGTTAAAAATAAAAATGAAGTTAAAGAGCAGCTGGGTAGCTCAGTGGATTGAGAGCCAGGCCTAGAGATAGGAGGTCCTAGGTTCAAATCTGGCCTCAGACACTTTCCAGATGTGTGACCCTGGGCAAGTCACTTGACCCCCATTGCCAACCCTTATCACTCTTCCACCAAGGAGCCAATACACAGAAGTTAAGGGTTTAAGAAAAAAAAGAAAAAAAAATGAAGTTATGTGTAAGTCCAAAAATAGCACTTCCTCTATAGGAAAGTCTAAAATCAAATGACTTATATCAGAGATATGTCATAGATCCTGTTATGTTGATCTTAACAAAGATATTTGGGAAGCTGAAGAGATGGCCTGAAACTAGAAACCTGCAGGACACACCCCTCCCCCACCACAGGCTTGATTGAGAAGGGAGGGTCTCAATCTAGCACAATCCTCCTTTCTCTCCCCTCCCAACAAGCAGTTAGAAATCAGTTGGAAATGGAGGCAGGACTGATGTCTTCTGGCAAGGCTCAGCAAGGCAAATCTCTAATGATGTTCACTTTCTCAATTTATATTCCCCACAGATTTTGCTGAGGGACAATAGGAGAAGCTTGATGTCTTGTAGTTATCAGGGACAGATGAATCTAACTGGTATGGGCTGGACAGCTGAAGGAAACTTAGCTGAAGTTGGATGTAAGTATTCCCAGAATAATAAACAGGCACTGCTCCCAAAAGATGAAGATTTTACTGATAAAAGAGGAAGGGGAACCAAAGGAAGGGGTTTCAAGGATTTGGATAAGATCTGGGAAACCCTAAACTGTTAGGTAGAAACTGCCCCTCCCCCACAGGAGGGAGTGGCAGACCTTTAGCTAGCCTGCCCTCAAGCCTATAGTTATCACTTCTAATATCTAAAAATAACTAAATAACAAATATGTTGTTGCTCCAAGGACTAGTTCAGCTAAACAGGCAAACTGCAAATCCAAAACCGGGAATAGCAAGCAGAGAGATCTGCCCACTTCAACCCCCAGGAACTAACTGTTCCTAACTGCTTTCAAACTGTCCCCTCACCCAGAATTCTCCAGGGGTGGGGGGGTCCCCTGGAATTCAGGGTGAGGCTTGACCCTGTATCTTGCAGGAATTCCACCCTGCCATTTTCCATGTTGCAATCCACATTATGTTTCTTCTCAATATAACACTATACCTCAAAAGGGGAAAAATGAGATCAGATTAGTTGAAGTTAAGTATATAAATGCTAACATTGAAATTAATGGTTCTTCAGACTGAAAAGTAGAAGCTAAGAAATTTTACTTTGGTGAATCTTTAGTATCAGAAGAACAGAATTTATTGTTGATTATAATTTCAATAACAGTAGAATTATGGTTTTATTTCATTGGTGGAATATGATATATGCCAGAAGAACAACTCAGAATTTGTGTCAATTTTATATATGTATATATTATATATTGATATATAGGTGTATAAATACATATATATGTACCAATTATTATTTATGTATATGAATACTATCAGTGGTGTACCTTTTCTATGCCACATCTAAATGTGATGGTACAGAAGAATTAAAATTCATGAATGTATTTAGATTACCAGGATTTTATAAAAAAGGCAGAATACTTCACTATACCAATGGTTCAGTGTCCCCTGGATTGCCTTTTTGACAAACTGGTTCTTATTATTGAATTCACACATGGGATGCAAGCATATTAATTTTATCAATGAAGACAGGGAAAGCTGCTTTTATTTTCCAGCTGGATTGGATCATTATAAGTCCCAAAGCAACACAGATGTGTTGCTCATTTTCTAATGGATGTCAGAGAAAGAAGTTTAACTTATGAATTATTGGAAGTTTTGTTGGATTTAGATTATTTAATTTTTCTTTGGAGACATACTCACAGAACATGAAAAAACAATTGAAATTGTTTGATGAGCTAGAGTTGATCTGAAATTGACTGTTGATTTGGTAGTACTATAGATAGTCTGTCAAATACATGTATATAATATATCACCAATGGTCCAGAGAAGAAAGAAGTGTTTCTGAATTGGCCACATAGAAAGAATCTTTAGGATTTAACTTCTCTAGAAGTTGTTATTATCACAAATTTCAAAATTACTTAGCTTGCTGTTGCTAAATCATTGGAGCATATCATTAATAGCTATATGATTTAAGACAATGAGAGCAAGAAAGAAAAGTACAGTCGAATTGCTCCAAAACCTCCAAATCAATTTGGACATTAATGTACAGACCGATGTGAACATACTATCAAAGACTTTGTCAACTTTCAAACATGCTTCACAGTTGCTCCTTTCAGATTTGTGCAAATCTTTTACATATCATACAGATGTCAGCTTAGAAGGAATAGAAATATTCTTGTGCCAAAACAGTATTAGTTGCCAGAAGTCAATTTTATTTATCACTAGAAGAATTAATGACATTAAGATCCACTATCTGAGTCACCACACATTTATTTATTTGTTTATCTTAATTTTGGGGAAATGTTATTTAATTAATTAATTTGGAATATTTTTCCATTGTTACAAGATTCATCTTCTTTCCCTCCCCTCCCCATAGTCAATGCGCAATTCCACTGGGTTTTACATGTGTCATTGATCAAGACATATTATTGATATTTGCACTAGAGTCATTGTTTAGAGATATATCCCCAATCATATCCATCAACCCATGAGATCAAGCAATTCTTTTCTTCTGTGTTTCTATTCCCACAGTTCTTCCTCTGAATGTGGATAGTGTTCTTTCTCATAAGTCCCTCAGAATTGTCCTGGATTATAGCATTGCTGCTAGTAGAGAAGTCCATTACATTTGATTATACCACAGTGTATCAGCCTCTGTGTACAATGTTCTCCTGGTTCTGCTCCTTTCACTCTGCATCAGTTCTTGGAGGTCATTCCAGTTCACATGGAATTCCTCCAGTTCATTATTCATTTGAGCACAATAGTATTCCCTTATTAAAAGATACCACAATTTGTTCAGCCATTTCCCAATTGAGGGACACCCCTCATTTTCCAATTTTTTGTCACCACAAAGACTGCAGCTATGAATATTTTTCTAAAAGTTTTTTTTTCCTTATGATCTCTTTGATATATAAACCCACCAGTGGTATAGCTGGATCAAAGGGCAGGCAGTCTTTTAGTGCCCTTGGGCATGGTTCCAAATTGCCATCCAGAATGGTTGGATCAATTCACAACTCCACCAGCAATGTATTAATGTCCTAATTTTGCCACATCCCCTCCAACATTTATTACTTTCCTTTGTTGTCATGTTAGCGAGTCATAACAAATTTAAAAAAACAAACAAACTCTTTACAAAACCAGTTTCCAAATGTGACTGATAAGAATCCACTTACATATTATGATCAATGCATTAAATGTAATTTGCCAGATTTAGTCAGCTATTATGAATTCAGGACCCATTACCAGTCATGAAAAACTGAGAATGCAGACACCTTCTCATTTAGGCCATTTTAAATCAAAAGTATGATGATACCCAGGAAACGATAAAAGTCTATTGTTATCCACAGAGATTTTGGCAACAATTAAGTAGAAACTCCACTTAAAGCTTGTAGCCAGAAAAAAGTTATGGACAATTGAATCAATCCTTTTTTCTCTCTTGTCTTTGAATGAAAAAATATATGAAGGATGGAAATAAATGATTCTAAGATTCAATGAAGTAATGCCAAAAGACCCAATTTCCATTCATTTGAAGACATTAGTGTATAGATAAAAGATTTTTTTTATAGAGCAGTTGGTGATACTTTTATTTGCACAAATCAAGCATGAGTCTCACATTTTTGCAAACTGTTGTACCTATGTAATGGCATAGATCTGGAGCCTGAAAATATTTCAGAGTTCACCCTTTTCAACCCATTCAATTAACAGATAAGATTATGAGGCCAAAGAAATTAGTGACTTGATTTAGGTCCCACAGATAGTAATCTATGCTTCTTTTCTGCTATAAAATCAGTTCCTTACTAGATCCAGAATTCTTTCTTGACCTCTATGTTAAAAGTAATAATATGATTTAAGGACTAAATATAAAATACTGTTTGGCATTCACAATTCTTTATAATCTGCCTCCATCTCATCTTTCCAATCTTGTTAAGCTATACTCCCTGCAATGTATTCTTAGGGAAATTTATTTTCATAAAATTATTATCTTTTTAAATTTGGTTCAGTCCCCTTTGTATTTGAGAAATGGGACTTCAAGCAAAGTAACTTGCTAGAATTTTCCCCAGTTTCTTATTTTTCTTCTAATATTTCAGTGCATTGGTTTTATTTGTACAAACCTTCTTAATCTAATATAATCAAAATTATCCATTTTTCATCCTATGAGCCCTTCTATTTCTTACTTAGTCATGATCTGAGTATAAACTGTGCATATCCTATTAATTTCTTCCATGCTCCCCTAATTTGCTTATGATATAATAATTGATTTTTAAGTCATGTGCCAATTTTAAGCTTATATTAGTATACCAAAGATAATTTAAGGAAGTTGGGAAGAAGGAAGAAGCATAGGAGCCATCTTAGCTGAATAACGGAGAACAAAATGATGAACTGAAGTCATAGTGATAAGCTTAGCACTTAAGACAGTGCCTAACATATTTGCTGTTGTTCAGTTACTCAGTTGTGTCTGACTCTATGTGAGCCCATGGACAAAGTCCATGGGCTTTTCTTGGTATAGATACTGGAGTGATTTGCCATTTCCTTCTGCAATGTGATGTCTTTTTTCAGATGAAGCACTGAGGCAAATAAGGGTTAAATGACTTTCCAAAGTCATTTGGCTTATGTTTCTGAGGCCAGATTTAACTCAGGAAAATGAGTTTTCCTGATTCCAAGCCTGCTACTTAATTCACTGTTCAACCTAGTTGCCATATTGATTGACCCATAGTAGATATTTAATAAATACTTACTAAGTAACTGATTATGACTGGATGCCCCAGGACATTCTACTCTTTCACAATGCTATGCATATTACAATTGTTGAAGATGAAGAGCTGTATATAAGGGGATAAGGGAGATACTATTGGGAGCTGATGACTGTGTTAGGTGATATTGAACTACTAGAGACAGGATGGACTCTTTGCTTCTTTCCTACATTGCCCTAAAGGAATTTAGTTCTACTTTAGGAACTATCACCAGATGAATCATAGAACAATTAATTTCTGTTTCAATCTGCTTAGAAGGAGGAGAGATTGGAAGAGAGAAAAAGCAATTTGTCTCTTGTTGCCTGCTAGTAAAAAGTGGTCAGTATCTAGACTTTGGTCCCTATTTGTAACTCCCTTTGAAATATTATACCTTTTAATTTCACAGACATAATACTAGCAAACATAGAAATTAAAATGACCCAGTGTGTTTTATGTTCTATTGTGGGTTGATATTGGGAGAAAGGAAAGGTTTTGTCCTCAAAAGACAGGAAATAATATTCTTATTGAGCAGGAGCTGAATTGAGTTATAAAGGTCTTATGAATCATCAGAGGTGAAAGAAAAGTGTGGGTAATATCTTCTTGCCTGAAAACAATTTAGAGACAACCATAAAGTAAATGTGAGTAATGGAGAGAAAGACTTCATATGGAATGAGGGGCTACAACTGCAGCCTGTCACTGAGGGTATTTGACTTTGGCTTACGATAGCTGATCAACTAGGAAGAAAAATTTATGGCACCAGAAATCAGAAACTATCATTATTTTACGTGACACTTTTTATATGATTCTGAATATCGCAGGTGGGGCCTGTACTGAATTTTTTTAATAGATGAGAACAAATTTACTCACATGTGTTGCTCAATTCTATGAATATACCTTTCCCATAGTTGCTCTCTATGTTACATATATTTTATTTTATGTGACAGATAATAGAGACCAAAAAGTGAATGAAAAATCAAGTTTTTAAACCAAGATGACTAGATTTAATAGCATCATTAGTAACAACCAGATATGAAGCTATAGAGAATTATGGAGCAAAACATGAAATGTGTACATTTGCATTTCCTGTTTTACTTCTTTTTGTTTCCTCCCCAGAACATGGGTAATGTGAAATGTGTTTCATAACTTCATATCTATAATGGGTATTCTCTCTCTTATCTTATTAATGGGTCATATGGAAAAGTATGGAAAGAGAGATATAATGTGGAACTGAAAATTAAAATAAAATAAAATGAATAAATTCAGTAGTTTTCACTAAAAGAATATAAAACAACAAATTATATATGCTTTCTTTACATATAAGAGAAGTTATATTTTTGTTTTGCTTTCTTCTCTTTATTTGAATATTCTTCTAAGTTTTATTAATAACTTTGAGCCAATTTATTTTTTCTGTGTTTTCAAGAAAGGATGTAAATACTGATAATGATATGAGAATAGGAAAAAAAACAGCTGTTGTAAGACAACTCTATCTTTATGAGAATTGTCCCCCAGAGAAAAGGTAATTGAATTCATTGTTATTGTACAAGAAAAAAAAAACGACTTCCAAGATCATTTATTTTTTTCCTAACAACTCTAATCAAAATGTATCTATATGAGCTCAAGGAATTTTTAATATTTTCTCAATTCCATCATTTCCTTTAATATTTATTTCCTGGTTAAAATGACAAATAGTCAGGAAATGCTTCCTAATGTATAACAACAAAACAAAACAAAACATTCCATACCAATTAAATTTTTGGCCTTATATTTCCTTAAGTGGACTTTGGAAAAGAGATAACTTTGTATTAATGTATTTTTTGTATTTTAAAAATTGAATATGTTTCCTCAACAGTTTATTTTTTCAGACATTTTCCCCACTCTTTATTAATTAAAATTTGTTGAAGTTATATTGAAGAAATAGTATCACATATCTAATTCTAATTCAGGCACTATATGGGAAATAAGAATCATAAATTTAAAAAATGATGATTCAAATGATAAATATCATAAAAACACATGAAATGTTTAGAGAACAATTAAGTGCTGACCAGGATGTTAAGGACTATAAAAGTCCAAATAAAAGTGTTAATGCTGTAGAATTACATAATTAAATAAAGTTTAATAAATAAAAGTGCTGAGGCTAAGTGTGTCTAGGAAAGCAACTTGAAATGTTGCTCTAGATAAGCAATAAGAATCCTTACCTCAAATTGATATTATAATTCAGAATGTTAAAATAATATAAAAAATACTTGAGAACAATTTTCTTATTGCTTAACACATCTCTCGTGCCTCTCTTCCTACTTTTCTAACAACTACATCAGTGGTTCATCTTCTTATTCCATTTAAAATAGCATTGGTATTCCACAATAATTAGGTGAATATGGTGATGAATGTTTATAATCCTTGCTATAGAGAACCTGAGAGAAGGGAATTGCTTGAAGTCCAGAGTTATGAGCTACAATAATCCTCAGAAACCAAGAAGAGCCTAAGACTTCCTAAGGAGGGACAAATCTTCCCCTGTTGGAAAAAATGGAGTATATTAAAGTTTATATAACGGATCATTTGTCACTGAACTTTCAGCCCCAGTGAGATAATACAGTACACACTAAAAAAAAAAAAAAAAAAAAAAAAAAAAAAAAAAAAAAAAAAAGGATGTTCTGTAATAAATGTTCTTTTCTATTTCTATATTATCTTCCTTAGTCATCATTCCTTACCACATCAATTAAAAGATGGTGCATATATATTTAAGTACATATATATATATATATATAAACATATATATGAATACACACACACACACATACACACACACATAGACACATAGCTGGTTGTGTTTGTGCCTATACTCAAGGATATATTTCTGTTTATAAATGAACATTCCAGGTTTTCTTTCCTAATTCTCCATAACTTCTTCTCTAGTTGTCTACCTTTCCACCTGAGTGCTTTAGCAGCCCCTGTGACATTGAAATGGTAGAGTGGAATTCTAGTTGCAAGATAGGGGGTCAAGCCACAGCTCAGAATTCCAGAGGGTCCTCCGAGAACTCTAGGGTGAGGGGGCAGTTTAAGGCAGTTAAGGACAGTTGATTCCTGGGGGTTGAAGTGAGCAGGTCACTCTGTTGGCTGTTCCCAGATCTTAGTTGCTTGAGAGGGCTTTAAGCTTGAATCTTAACCAAGCCATTTTAGTTCTCTGCTGCCAACCTTGCTTTAGCTTGACTGGACCTTCAAGCAACATTGAAACTATTACTATTTAGTTATTTAGATACTAGAAAAGATTAATTATAGGCTTTGAGGGCAAACTAGCCATAAAGGATACCTCTCCCTTTTGGGGGGAGGGGTTGCTTGGACCTAACAGTTTAGGGCTTCCCTGACCTTATTTCATCCTTGTTAAATCTCCCTTCCTTCCCTTCCCAACATATCATTAAACCCTTCATCATTTGGGAGCTGTGCCTGGCTATTATTTAGGGAAATACTTACACCTCCTCAACCTGAGCTCCTCCTGCTGTGTGGCCCAAAAGCCTGACCCCTCCTTTGTCCTTGAAAGTTTCAAGACATCAAGCTTCTCCTATTTTCCCCTATTCAAACCTGTGGGGAAATAGTTTAGAGAAAGTTAACATCTTTAGGAGATCAGCCTTACCTAGTTTCCTGACTGAGATCAGAAGATAAAAGATCAACCTCCATTTTGTAACTGATTCCTAACTGCTTGGTGGGAGGGAGGAAGTAAAGGAGTACAAAGCAATATTGTTCCCCTCCTTTTCCTCTCAAGCCTGCTGAGATCCTGTGTGTGTGCTCTCCATAAACCAAGGGATAACTAAGTCCTGATTGCTACAGACCACTGGCATTTTTACAGCTTCCCAAAAATATAACTGTTTAAACCAATATAACACACCTTACTTAGCATATGGAAACTAGTATACCAAACTTAGTATATCTAAAACACAATTTCTAAACAGTCCATCAATATCTAGTGCCCCTTCTGATATCTCTGTTGTTGTAAATTGTATCATTAAACCAAGTTATCTTAGTTTTCAAATCAGGGATTATAATGTTCTTTTCTGTGACTATTAACTATCACATTTAATAATCAAGATCTCAAAATCCTTTAATGTCTGCCATAGATATCACCTCCTCTGCATTCCCATGGTCTTCATTCTAGCATAAGCCCTCAGTAAGAGCTTACTGACTTTTTTCTGGTTAATAGATTATCCTGGTTCTGAATAACCTGCCTTAATCATTTTCTTACTTTAATCATATGGCTAATATATTAACTTTTATAATACATTGATTAGACTTCTGTTAGAATGTGAATTATCTGACACTAAGGATTGTTTTATTCCATCCTCAACATATATATCTGGCATATACATGGTACTAAATAAATGTTTGCTGATCGATAAATGTGTTACCTTTTTTACTATAACATTTCAATAGTTTCCCAAGGTCTACAAAATGAAATATAAAATATTGCTTGAATTTTGAGAAACTCATATATATGAATTACTATCTCACTCTTATCACATACTTTTACTATAAGATTATGGTTGTACCATATTGGATTACTTATCATCACCTATATTATCTGATGTCTTCTTCTCTGTGTTTATTTCCAAATTTATTATGGCTTAAAATTCTAATCTTATTTTTCCCTGCTGAAATATGGCCTTTTTTTCATTTTTATTGTCATGCAATACACACTTCCATAGTGGTAATTTGTTGTAAGAGTATAGTCATTACATAACCAAAATCCCAAAATAAAACCAAAAATATACTGTTGTGAAAGAAGACTACAACAATTATTTCTCTAGAAGTGGATAGCATTCTCCATCATAAGTCATTCAGGACTGTTCCAGATCATAACACTATTGAAAATAGCCAAGTTTTCACAGAAAAGCATTGTCCAATATTGTTGGTATTGTGTACAATGGCCCATTTTTCAAGATCTAGATTGAATGGCAAGAATATTACATGAAGTTTTCTCTGATGAACATAATCAGTAATGGTCTTTGACTTTGTTCTGAGAAAGCATTCTAAATGAATTTTTTGAAGTATTTATTTTATGTTATTTCATATTAAAATTATTTGTGTACGTATTTTAATCCTGCCACTACTCTATTATGTGGTAAATATATTAATTTCAGGATTCAGGAACATTAAAGGGGACCATTTAAAGTTATTATCAAAGGTCTTTCCATATTTTTTAACCCTAATATCTTTATATATATCCTTTTATATTAATTTTATTTCTTACAGGTCTAGGCAATGCGGGTTAAGTGACTTGCCCAGGGTCACACAGCTAGGAAGTGTCTGAAGCCAGATTCGAACCCAGGATCTCCTGTTTCTAGGCCTGGCTCTCAAACCACTGAGCCATCTAGGTGTCCCCTCTTTCCATATTTTTTAATCTTTGAGGTGGGATGGAGAACTAGGTCATGTGAAATTAGTAAAATGGACAGCAAAAGAAAGTGATGAATATTGGAGGGGATGTGGCAAAATTGGGACATTAATAACTGCTGGTGGAGTTGTGAGTTGATCCAACCATTCTGGAGGGCAATTTGGGACTATGCACAAAGGGCTTTAAAAGAATTCCTACCCTTTGATGGAGACATGCCACTGCCGGGTTTCTTCCCCAAAGAGATAATAAGGAAAAAGGTTTGTACAAAAATATTTATAGCCACACTCTTTGTGGTGGCAAAAAATTAGAAAATGAGGGGTGTCCATTGATTGGGGAATGAGTGAACAAATTGTGGTATATGTTGGTGATGGAATACTATTGTCCTAAAAGGAATAATGAATTGGAGAAATTTCATGTGAACTGGCATGACCTCTAGGAATTGATGCAGAGTGAAAGGAGCAGAACCAGGAGAACATTGTACACAGAGACTGATACAGTATGGCACAATTGAATGTAATGAACTTTTCTGCTGGCAGCAATGCAATGACCCAGGACAATTGAGAGGAACTTATGAGACAAAATGCTGTCCACAACCATAGAAAGAACTGTGGAAACAGAAATGCATTAGAAAAATATGTCATTGATCACATAATGTGATAGGTATATGATTGGGGTTTTGATGTTAAAGGATGGCACTATTGTAGATATGAATAACATGGAAATAGGTTTTGAACAATGATACATGTATAACACAGTGGAACTTCTTGTCAGATTCGAGGGTGGGGGGAAGGAGGAAAGAGGAGGGATGGGTTGGGTATGGGATCATGAATCAGGTAACTATTGCAAAATCTTCTAAAAAAATAATATGTGACAAAAAAAAGAAATTCATAAAATAAGGAGCTATCATATTAGAGTGTTTCAGGGAACACTAATATGCATGTTGAAGTTCTCTAGTGTGAGGGCAGGAGTTCTGTAGAAGAGGGTTTCAGTGTGCCAAGAACTGAATTCATTGAGGAAAAAACATATATCTTGAAAGTTGGTATACAAAAGCCAAAATTTTCAATAAATGGTAGTTATGGGTTAAATGAACCTCAAAGGGAGAGAAATTATTTAATTATGGTGGTAAAGAGAGATCTTTAATGTAGAAATGAGGAGGAAAGTCTATTTTAACTCCTCCACTTCAACTAGCGAGTCAGACAGAATGAATAAATATGTAGCCAATACTGGAAAGAGAGATCTGTGAGGCTGTATCATAAGATGGGAGTCAGGCATTAGTGAGACCCAGAAAATAGGAGTGGGAAATGAAAAGTTTTAAGTTGAAAATAAGTTTGACATTTCAGTGACTGTAGCTTTAGGAGCAAGTATTTTTAGAATGGGACATTGTAAAGAAGGTATGATTAAGGAGAATCAGAATAAAGACTGAATGGTAAAAGGGAGATGTAGAAGAATGTGAGCAACAGAGTTTGAATGATGATAATTGGTGATCCGAATCAATGGAATGGGGAGAGTATGGTATAGGGAGAATAAGCTGGCAGATTTCAGTCTGAGCTCCATAAGAGAAGAAACTTTTATTTAACCTTTTTCATATTCTATCTCCCTTCCTTGTGTCTAGAGGCAGTGTTCTAATCACAGTTGGTACTTAATGAAGAGGTAACTTAGAGCTTCAGTATAAAGAGCTAAAGAACATCTTCATGATTTCATATGGAACTTGAGTGAGGAAACCAAGATTGGCATGATTAAGCTACTTAAATACTTTTGACAAAAATAATAAATCCTAGACAGACCAATTAATTAATGTCATTTTGAATAAGGATTTACATTTTTTTCCTACTGGTAAAGATCTATCAGATAGCACAAGCTGTTGCTTTTGAGAGTCTCTTTAAATAGCCAGATGACATAAAGGGGTGGATTCTTCAACATGGTATACCATCTGGCCTGACTAGCACGTAAAACAAGAATCAACGATGTGGAACTTGGCAACAACAAATAGAATGGAATTTCTCAAGAACAACAGTGGAGACAGCTGGTGTGGCAGGTCAAAGCTGAAAAGCTCCAGGAGGAGATAAATGATAGCAGATGACCTATTAAAAACAGAAGGAACATGGCACTTGGAACTGAGCATGTGTTGAAGACAGTCAATCATATGGTTTTTAAATGACCAAAAAAAAACATCTCCTAAAGAAAATGAGTAGTCATCATTTATCAACAGATAGATGATGTAAAACAAGTAAAGAAAAGGTTTCATTAAAAAAAATCATTCATAGAACTGTGAAGAATATATTTCTTATTTCTCTAAGGACAATGAATGTAACACCTATTCTTTTACCTAACAAATATTTTCTGTATTCATATTTGATATGTGTATATGTATAAGTCTTTTCTGTGTATTCTATTTTATAATAGAATCTCATTTTTATGTTGGCCTTTTACTACATCTTTTGCAATTAAATGGTTTGATTCAATTTTTATTTTTTTATTTTTTATTTAATACTTTTTATTTTTTAGAAAAGTGTTCATGGTTACATGATTCATGTTCTTACTTTACCCTTCACCCCTTCACCACCCCCCCCCATAGCTGATGCACATTTTCGCTGGTTTTAACATGTATCATCAATCAAGACTTATTTACATATTATTGATAGTTGCATTTGTGTGGTAGTTTCGAGGCTACATCCCCAATCACATCTGCCTCAACCCAAATGTTCAAGCAGTTGTTTCTCCTCTGTGTTTCCTCTCCTGTAGTTCTTCCTCTAAAAGTGGGTATCATTCTTTTCCATAAATCCCTCAGAATTGTCCTGGGTCATTGCATTGCTGCCAATAGAGATGTCCATTACATTCAATTTTACCACAGTGTATCAGTCTCTGTCTACAATGTTCTTCTGGCTCTATTCCTTTCACACTGCATCAATTCCTGGAGGTCTTTCCAGTTCACATGAAATTCCTCCAGTTTATTATTCCTTTGAGCACAATAGTATTCCATCACCAGCATATACCACAATTTGTTCAGCCATTCCCCAATTGAAGGGCATACCATCATTTTCCAGTTTTTTGCCACCACAAAAATTGTGGCTATAAATATTTTCGTACAAGTCTGTTTATCTATGATCTCTTTGGGGTACAAACCCAACAATGGAATGGCTGGATCAAAGGGCAGGCATTCCTTTATAGCCCTTTGAGCATAGTTCCAAATTACCCACCAGAATGTTTGGATCAGTTCACAATTCCACCAGCAATGCATTAATGTCCCAGTTTTGCCACATCCCCATCAGCATTCATTAGTCTCTCTGTCTTTCATTTTAGCTAATCTGCTGGGTGTGAGATGATACCTCAGAGTTGTTTTGCTTTTCATTTCTCTAATTATTAGAGATTTAGAACACTTTCTCATGTGCTTATTGATACTTTTGATTTCTTTATCTGAAAATTGCCTATTCATGTCTCTTGCCCATTTATCAATTGGGTAATGGCTTGATTTTTTTATACAATTAGTTTAACTGTTTGTATATTTGAGTAATTACACCCCTGTCAGAGTTTTTTGTTATAAAGATTTTTTCCCAATTTGTTCTTTCCCTTCTGATTTTGGCTACATTGTTTTTGTTTGTACAAAAGGTTTTTAGTTTGATACAATCAAAATCATTTATTTTACATTTTCTAATTTTCTCTAACTCTTGCTTGGTTTTAAAATCTTTCCTTTCCCAGAGATCTGATAAGTAAACTATTCTATGTTCACTTAAATTATTTATAGTTTCCCTTTTCATATTCAAGTCATTCACCCATTCTGAAGTTATCTTGGTGTAGGGTGTGAGATGTTGATCTAAACCTAATCTCTCTCATATTGTTTTTCAATTTTCCCAACAGTTTTTTTGTCAAATAGTGGATTTTTGTCCCAAAAGTTGGGCTCTTTGGGTTTATCATACATTGTCTTGCTGATGTCACTTACCCCAAGTCTATTCCACTGATCCTCCCTTCTGTCCCTTAGCCAGTACCATATTGTTTTGATGACCACTGCGTTATAGTATAGGTTAATATCTGGTACTGCTAGGCCACCTTCCTTCACATTTTTTTTCATTATTTCCCTTAATATTCTTGATCTTTTGTACTTCCAAATGAACTTTGTTACAGTTTTTTCTAATTCAGTAAAGAAGTTGTTTGGTAGTTTGATAGGTATGGCACTAAATAAATAAATTAATTTGGGTAGAATGGTCATTTTTATCATGTTAACTCATCCTACCCATGAGCACTCAATGTTTTTCCAATTGTTTAGATCTAGTTTTAATTGTTTGGAAAGTGTTTTGTAGCTGTGTTTGTTTTGGTAGATAGATTCTGAAGTATTTTATATTGTCTAGGGTGATTTTCAATGGTGTTTCTCCTTCTACTTCTTGCTGCTATGATGTGTTGGAAATATACATAAATGCCGATGATTTATGTGCATTTATTTTCTATCCTGCAACTTTGCTAAAGTTGTTCATTATTTCTACTAGCTCCTTAGTTGATTCTCTAGGATTTTTTAAGTATAACATCATACCATCTGTAAAGAGTGATATCTTACTCTCATCCTTGCCTATTTTAATGCATTCAATTTCTTTTTCTTCTCTAATTGCTACTGCTAGTGTTTCTAGTACAATGTTAAATAATAGATTTGATAGTGGGCATCCTTGTTTCACACCTGATCTTACTGGGAAGGCTTCTAATTTATCCCCATTGCATATGATGCTTGTTGATGGTTTCAGGTATATACAGTTTATTATTTTTAGGAGAGGTCCTTCTATTCCTATACTTTCCAGGGTTTTCAATAGGAATGGGTGCTATATTTTGTCAAAGGCTTTTTCAGAATCTATTGAGATAATCATGTGATTTTTGTTTCTTAGATTGTTGATATGGTCAATTATGTGGATGGTTTTGCTGATGTTGAATCATCCTTGCATTCCGGGTATACATCCCACTTGATCATGGTGGATAATCCTCTTGATCACTGACTGGAGTCCTTTTGCTAGTATTTTATTTAATATTTTTGAATTTATGTTCATTAGGGAGATTGGTCTGTAGTTTTCTTTCTCTGTTTTTGATCTACCTGGCTTTGGAATCAGTAACATATTTGTGCCATAAAAGGAATTTGGTAGGACTCCTTCTTTGCTTCTCATATCAAATAATTTGTATAGTATTGGGATTAGTTGTTCTTCAAATGTTTGATAGAATTCATTTGTGAATCCATCTGGTCCTGGGGATTTTTTCTTAGGGAATTCTTTGATGGCTTATTCAATTTCTTTTTCAGATATGGGATTGTTTAGGTATTTTATTTCTTCTGCTGTTAATCTAGACAATTTATATTTTTGTAAATATTCATCCATATCACCTAGATTGCTGTATTTATTTCCACATAATTGGGCAAAATAGTTTTTAGTGATTGCTTTAATTTCCCCTTCATGAGAGGTGTGGTCTCCCTTTTCATCTATGATATTCTCAATTTGGTTTTCTTCTTTTTTTATTAGATTGACCAGTACTTTGTCTATTTTATCTGTTTTTATCAAAATACCAACTTCTAGTCTTATTTATTAATTCAATAGTTCTTTTACTTTTTATTTTATTAATTTTTATCTTGATTTTTAGTATTTCTAATTTAGTTTTAATCTGGGGATTTTTAATTTGCTTGCTTTCTAATTTTTTAAGTTGCATGCCCAATTCATTAATCTCTGCCCTCCCTAATTTGTTAATATATGCACTCAAGGATATAAATTTCCCCCTGAGTACTGCCTTAGCTGCATCCCACAGAGTTTGGTAGGATGTCGCATAATTGTCATTCTCTTCAATGAAATTTTTTATTATTTCTATGATTTCTTCTTTAACTGACTGGTTTTGGAGAATCATATTATTTAATTTCCAATTAGTCTTTGATTTGGCTGTCCATGTGTCCTTACTAATATTATTTTTATTGCATTATGATCTGAGAAGTTTACATTTATTATTTCTGCTCTTTTGCATTTGTTTACAGTGTTCCTATGCCCTATTACATGGTCAGGTTTTGTAAATGTACCATGTACATTTACATAGCTGAAAAGAAGGTGTATTCCTTTTTGTCCCTATTTATTTTTCTCCACATATCTATTAAATCTAATTTTTCTAGGACTTAATTCACCTCTCTTATCTCTTTCTTATTTATTTTTTGGTTTGATTTATCTACATCTAAAAGAGGAATAGAATAGTAAGATCTCCCACGAGTATGGTTTTACTATCTATTCCCTTCTTAAGCTTTGCCAGTTTCTCCTTTAGGAATTTGGATGCTATGCCATTTGGTACATACATATTGAGCACTGTTATTTCCTCATTGTCTATACTGCTTTTTATCAGGATGTAATTACCTTCCCTGTCTTTTTAAATTACATCGATTTTACTTTGGCTTTGTCAGAAATAATAGTCCCCACTCCTGCCTTTTTTTCTCATTCAAAGCCCAAAATATTTTGCTCCTGTTCTTTACCTTAAATCTGTGTATGTCCACCTGTCTCATATGTTTTTCTTGTAGACAACATATGGTGGGATTTTGGTTTCTAAACAACTCTGCAATTTGGTTCTGTTTTATGGGTGAGTTCATCTCATTCATTCACATTCAGATTTATAATTATCAGTTGTATATTCCCCAACATTTTGGTATCCTCTCTTAGTTCTACCCCTTCTTCTTAGGCTATTTCCTTTTAAACGAATGATTTGTTTTAAACCAGTAACCCTTTTCCCCTCCCTTGATTTACTACACTTTCCAATCCCTCTTTTATTATCCCCCTCTTTTTGTTTTTAAGGCCTAATGAATTCTCTCCCCCTTCTCCTCCCATCCCTTTTTTGACACCCCCCCCCCCCTCCCCTGTTTGCCTTGGTTTATCCATTCTGACTTTTTCAGTAGGGTTAGATAGAGTTCTATATCCAAATGGATATAGGTACTCTTCCCTCTCAGAGTTAATTACATTGAGAATAAGGTTTAAATATTACCTCTTAATGCTCTCTTCCTCTCTTTCTTATAATAGTATTTGTCCTCTTCCCTTCCCATGCCCTCTTTGTGTGTAATAGAATATCCTATTTTTCTTATTCATTCAAGTTTCTCTTGGTTCCATCTAATATTCACACCCCCTCTTTCCCGCCCACCCCCATATCATATTAGACCATTTACTACTCCAACCTCTCCCTTTGAATAATTCTTCTAATTACTATAATAGTGGATACTATAATAGTGAATAGAGTTCACTACAGAGAATTACACATAACATTTTTCCATATAGGAATACAAATAATTAGATTTTATTGAAGCCCTTAAAGAGGCAAATTTAAAAATAAGAGTTTTCTTTCTTTCCCCTCTGTTTCTTATTTACCTTTTCATGTTTCTTTTGGTTTTTGTGGTTGGATATCAAACTTTCCATTTAGTCCTGGTCTTTTCTGTGCAAATTCTTGGAAATCTTCTATCTTGTTGAATACCCATACTTTCCCCTGGAAGTATATAGTCAGTTTTGATGGGTAGGTGATCCTTGGTTGTAGACCCAGTTGTCTTGCCTTTCTAAATATCATATTCCAAGCCTTGCAGTCTTTTAGGGTGGAGGCTGCCAGATCCTGTGACTGAGCTCAACATCTGTGTTCAAAGTCTGCACCTTCTTTAGCCTCTTGGGGTCTTAAGTCTTGCTACTCTCAGAAGCAGGCCCTGGTGATCCCAGGTAGCTACCAAGGACTTAATGGGTACCCCAAACTTGCTCTAACTCTTGTGCACTGACTTTGGTACTGTAGGTGGTGTGTGTGGGGGAGGGAGTTGCTCAGCTCTCGTTTTAGTGAGAGCTATTTCACCCCCTTATAGCATGGAAATACCCCAATCCCATGTACCTTCAATGCTGCTCCCTGTTTTGGTGTCCCTCCATTCATCTGGATTTGTTTTTATGTCCTTTTGAGGAGTCTTATATGTGTGTGTTAGGAGAGGTTAAGCAGCTGCTTTTTACTCTACCACCATCTTAACCTGTAACTCCCTGATTCAATTTAAAAAAAAATGAAATAAATGTATTTTCCTATTGTGGAAGCATTTATTAGGCAATTAGTTAATTTAGATTATGCCTAAAAATATATTATCTCTTGTTTGACTTTTCCCTCTCTTTTTTTAAAGAATGACCAGGAAAATGTATTTTGCATTAGCTTCTTCATTTATGCATGGCATTTAACAGAATTAGTTTTCAAGTTAACTTTCATAAAATTCTACAGCATCCTCTATATGTTGGAAGAGAAATGTTAAGCATAAAAAACTATGAGTTAGATAGGTATGCTTTAAATAATCTAAACAAATGTATTTCTATTCTCTTAGTCAACAACTACATAATAAATAAGTCAGTTACTATTCTAAGCACAGAGAATACAAAGAGAGTCCCAGGCATCAGGGAGCTCAAATTCTAATGGGAAAAATAATATACAATTAACTAAATATATAGTGCAAAAACAAGATTATCTCAGATGGAATGCATAAGCAATCTTAGCAATAAGGTAGGGGACAGAAGGGCTATGGGAACAAGCATTTATTAAGTACCTCTTTTGTTCCATGGACAAAAAAAGTGCTTTGCAAAGACTAGTTCATTTGATTCTTACAAAAATCCTATGGGAAAGATGTTGTTATTATCAACATTTTACAGAAAAGATACTTTGTTAGGCATGAATTCAGTGACTTGTGCAGTAACACATAGCTAGTAAGTATATGAGGCGGAATTTGAATGCTGGTCTTCCTAACTCCAGGCCTAACACTCAATCAATTGTACCACCTAACTGCAGAAGGATATATAGAAGAATAGAAAAGGCATGCCAAATACAATGAGATTTAAGTTATAACTTGAAGGATGACGAGCAAACCAGCAGGAAGAGAAGAAGAAGGGAAACATATTGGGTTTGGAGAACAATGGATGGAAAATTAATAGAGCCAGAAGATTTGCCAAGAATATCAAGTAGGTCAATGGAGTTGAGTAAAATTTAAGATCTGAAAAATTATTTTGCATAGATAAGAGAATAGGCCTTCAGTTTTATAGTTATTGACTTTCTTTTCATCACCTTTTGTTGGTATTGTGTAGCAGAATATGTGTTAGTTAATTAAGAAATAATTAGGAAATAGGATATTGTTGTTGATAGATGGATAAAGAGAGAGTTGAGTGGGGGCAGCTAGGTAGCTCAGTGGATTGAGAGCCAGGCCTAGAGACGGGAAGTCCTAGGTTCAAATCTGGCCTCCCTCAGACACTTCCCAGCTGTATGACCTTGGGCAAGTCACTTGACCCCCATTGCCTACCCTTACCACTCTTCCACCAAGGAACTAATACACAGAAGTTAAGGGTTTAAAAATATATTTAAAAAAAGAGAGAGAGAGAGTTGAGTGGATTGGATTTCTTTAAGCCAGAATGGAATCTCGAAGATGTCTCATGGGAAGAGAATTTTCTCAAGGAGCTTTGGGAAACACAGTTGGACCAACGGACTCACTCTTTGAATGAACATGAATAAGGAAGGTTGTTTGATGGGGCTGCTCTGTGAGATGGGAGAAATTTCTTGTGAATTTATCTCTTGAAACCATCCTAGGAGACCAGAGGCCATAAAGGATTATATTGGGTGCAGTACCTGTCCTGAGCCCAGTAGGTGGCAGAAAAGAATGAGCTTGTCTGAGTAGAAAAAGTTTGTGAAGATTCTAAAAGCTGCTTTTTTTATCTGAGCAGCAGGAAAATGAATCTGACTGATTCCTCTCTGTTTATAAGGTTATATTTAGAACAGGAGAGAAAGATAGATATTTGGGGATTTAGTTAGAGTAGAATAAGAAGGATCATTCTTAGTGATCATGAAGAAATCCCTCATGGGAGAGATTTGGGGGTTTGGTTTAGTTAAGATAACTGTAGAGTTATGGAATTACAATTCCTAAACTTCCTATTTCAATATCTCCAATTTCCCTTTCCTATTACTGTTCCTATGGAAGTAAATATAACAAATAGGTTTTTATAGAAGATTTATCTCCAGTCAAGTCTTTTCAATTACTGGTCCACTAAACTTTCAACCATCAACACGCAACAACTAAATCTATTTATCTTCAATTTACAACTGAAAAAACCCTAATATAACAATTTATAGGTCCAGGGTTTTTGCCAGATCTTTGGTAATTTCCTACCTTTCAAGTCAAGTCTTTCAGCAATTTCTCATCTGTATTTCTCTTAGCTTGGATGTGAAGTTGTAATCTTAATCTACCTACTTTTGCTTAGGTTGAAAAGTGGTGATTCTACTGTGCTAGATGGGAAACAATTGTTACAGTAATTTTTAGAAATCTTTCAATTTTTCTTTTGTCTACAATCTATCATTTTTTGTGCTTAAATGTCCATGGGATGTCGTAATAATTTAAAAGGGTAGTCACCAATTGTAATCATTACAATTAAAATTATGAGGCGTTAGTAACTTTAATAATATAGTTTAATCATAGTAGAGATAGTAATGAGAGCAAAATGTAGAAAAGATGTAAGGAGTTGCCTAGCCTACCCTATGTGCTAATATGATGGAATCCAGTTCATTCCTGACAAAAAAAACTCAATCTCCAGTCAGAAGAGCACAAGAATCTATTCAGCAAGAGTCCAAAGAGTAAGCATCTCCCTTCAGCCAACTCACCAAAGCAGGAATCTGAATCTAAGTCCAAGGGTCCCTTCAGCAAGGGCCCCCAGGACAAGAGAGAACTCCTTCTGTGAGCACCCAGGTCCTAATCCAAAAATCCCAGTGCCTCCAGAGGGCAAGTGCAATTCAGAATGCATCCCTTCATGCTTGGTTTCACTTTATAAACATTTTTATCCACCCATTGGCTCTCCCATGTCACACCTCAGGAACCAATCATATTTTCTTAATTTGTCTAGGTAGAGTACCTGTAGGATCATTTTCCTGTCTATGAGGGTGTGAACTTTCTTTCTGTCAATGACAAAGGATCTTCAAGTTCCTGACTAAGTTAAAAGGGAGGGAGACTCCAAGTTCCAGATTGATTAAATAAAAACAAACAAACAAACAAAGGGACTGTTAATTTTCCCTTTTCATAATGTTTGTTTGAATATTGTGCCAAGGTTCTTTAAACTAGTGATTTTCTCTGCTTTTAAATAGAATTGCTCATAATTAATTATCATATTTAAAAAAAATTTTGAAAATAATGTTTCACTCTTACCTAGTGTTATCTTAGCTGACTTCATTGTCAAGTCACATGTTTCCTGACTAAGATATTTCCTAACTTCTGTTCATAATTTTTTCATGGTAAATTTTATGGTCTGAACACCAGGAAAAATTATTAAATTGTTGGCGTCATTTACATTATCTATTTCTCATTTTTTAATTATTTATTTTAGTTGTTTGCATTATTGTGTCAATGTTTCAACTTGACATGACAATATTTTCCCTCATTATTCTTTCTTCTCATGTTTCTTTTCTTTATTTTTAAAGAGTAATTCTCATTAAGTGGGGGTGTGGTACAGCTGGGTGGCTTAGTGGATTGAGATCCAGGCCTAGAGATGGGAGGTCCTAGGTTTAAATCTGACCTCAGACACTTCCTAGCTTTGTGACACTGGGCAAGTCACTTAACTCGCATTGCCTAGCCCTTGCCACTCTTCTGCCTTGGAACCACTACATAGTATTTATTCTAAGACAGAAAGTAAAGGTTTTTTTGTTTTTTTTTTTTTTTAAAGTAAGTCTCATCATTGGTGAATTGACATCCTGAGTGTACATCAAAAGCTGACTAGATTACTCCCACATCAGTAACTGATACTTTCTTATCTATCCAAAATAGCTACTTTTCTTAAAATAAGTTTTTATCAATATTTCATGTTTTTAAATCAATGGTATCCCATATATCCATTCCCTTTCAAAGAATCATTTCATAGGACAAATAGAATGTTTAGAGAAGATAAAATTCAGTACACCTGATAGATATATTAAAAAATTCTGAAAATCAATATAATGTGTAATACCTATGGACCTCTCACCTTCCTTTGGGGTTAGGTAACTGGTATGTTTTTATTATAACTTCATTCTGTCCCATTTCTTTATATTTTATGTTTATTTTTGATTTGAGGGTGTGCCATCCTTTACATTTATATGGTAATCATTGCATATTGTTGTTGGTTTACTTCACTCTGAAAAAGTTCATATAGATATTTCTATGCACCTCTGGATTTACCACACATTGTTTTTTATAGCAGAGTAAATATTTCTTTACATTCATGTACTATAATTTGTTTAATCATTCCCCAATTGGTGAATATCTACTTTGTTTCCAATTCTTATCTATAAAAATGTGTTGCTATAAATATTTTGGAATAGATGGAGGAACAGAGTTTCTCAGTCAAAGAATAAGAACAGTTTAGGCATATTATTTGTATAATTCTAAGTTGCTTTCTAAAACTGTTGTACCATTTCAGAGCTGCAATAGCTGTGAATTAATATTCCTATATTTTCACAATATTTTCACATTACAATAGTTTTTTTAATTCCATACTTTTGTACACCTTTCCAAAAATAATTTTTCTCATTTTTTTCATTTTATCTTCTCTTTCTATTTACTCTTGATTTCTATTCTGGACTTTTCTGATTCTGGACTTCTACAATCATCTGGTCTCTCTCTTTACTCTGTATTCATTCAATAAAATATATAATATCCAGTCTAGGCTCTCCCCTCCAGTTACTCTCTGCAGCTGTCTTGTAGGACTTAATGAATTAATTTTCAGGCTTGGATTCTTATTTTCAAATATAACTCACTTTCAGAATAATTCCAATTATTACAGGTTCATGAAAGGACATTTGCCTCCATGATAGGACAATCCTCCTTCCACTGAATTATATCTATTTTTGGCTGTTTTTATTTTTTCACATTTGCCTGGAATTTTTATTGTACCCAACCTCTCCCACTAATCATGATACCTCCTGACCCCAAAGATTTTAACTCCTTTTTCCCCCACCAAACATATACTTTTCAAGCTTTGTATCCCCTAGGCTTCATTCAGCTTAAGGTCCTCATCTCCTTTTAAACATGACTATCCAGGTCCAAAGTTATGCATTTTTTAACCTTCTCTTCCCCATCTCTCCTTTCTCTTTCTTTCCCTTCCCTTCCTCTTCACAGAGTCAAAGTAATGGACTGGAGAAATAGGAGTAACTATTATTCATCAGTTGATGCAAAAAATCAAAACAAAACTGGGAGGAGGGTAGGGCTTGCAATCTTGATCTCAATCAAAACAATGTCAAAAATTAAACTTAATTAAATAATCAGGGAAATTACATTTCATTTAGTTACCAAAGATAACAAAGTCATACCAAAACTAAACATATATTAACCAAATGCAATAGTATGTGTACTTTAGTTACTATTTAATTTAATTTTATATATAACAATACAATATGTAACATATTAATATAATACATGATTTGGTATAAATATGTAATAAATTATAATAAATATGTTTATCCAAGAAAAATAAATTATTACATTAGTTATGTCCAAAAATCTATGTCTCATTCTTTATTCTTTCTATTTTATTTAATTTTCATCATATTGGCTCTGCCTATCAAGGACTAATGAATATTTCTCCAACTGTTTACATCTGACTTTAGTTGTATGAAAATATTTTTGTAATTATGCTCATATATTTATATACTCCTAGATATTTTATTCTAATCTGTGATTAACTTAAATGAGATACCTTTTACTATCTTTTCTTGCAGGACATTGTTAGTGACATATAGAAATGCTGATATTTTCATGGGTGTGTTTTATATCATATACTTTGCTAAAATGATTGATGGTTTCAATTTAATTTTAGTTGAATCTCTAGGAATTGTTATGTGTGTATAAATCATATCATCTATTAAAAAAATAGTTTTATTACCTTTTTGCCAATCCTGAAACCTTCAACTTATATGTCTACTCTTATTGCTATTACTAGCATTTACTGTACAATACTAAAATTAATATTGGTAATAATGAATATCCTTGGGTTACTCTTGATCTTATTATTAGATTTTATTGTTATTAGAAAGACATATATTGATCCCCATTGATAATAGTCCTAAAATATTTTTTAATAATCTAAGGAAAAATCAATTTATACTAATGGTTTTGTTGAAGTTTTTTGTAGGATATATTGCATTTTGCCAAAATATTTTTCTGCTATAAAATCTACATATAATATGATATATAAATTCTTCATATAATCATATTTTTTTGCTATTTCTTGTTGATGCAATTAATTATGCTAATGGTTTTCATTATATTGAATTATACCTGTATACCTGATGTAAGTCCTTTTGGTTACAATTTTTAATCTTTGTAATATATTGTTTTAGTCTTTTGATTAACATTAAATTTTTAATTTATTTTCCCCAATTACATGCAAAAACAGTTTCCAACATTTTCCAAGGAATACTGAGTCTCAAATTCTCTCCTTTTCTCCCTCTCCATCCCTCAAATCTACCACTGGGATGATAAGAAATCTAACATAGATTTAAATGTGTAATCATTTAAAACACCTCTTCATATTAATCCTTTTGTGGGAATAAATGCAAAGAAAAAAATTAAAAAAGTGAAAAACTTTTACTTTGTTCTAGATTCATAAGCTATCAGTTCTTTTTCTCAGGAAGCAGACAGTACTTTTTATCCTGAGCTCTTTAGGATAGTTTTATGTCATTGTATTACTGGGAATAGTTATTATTCACAGTATTCCAGTCACTGTGTACAATGTTTTCCTGGTCCTATTTATTTCACTTTGTTTGAGTTCATAGAAATTTTTCCAGATTTTTTTCTGAGCTCCTCTTGCTTGTCATTTTTTCTTAGCATATTAGTCTTCCACTATTATCATATAATGTAACTTAGTCATCCACTCACTAATTGATGCGTATTCCTCCACTTTCCAAATCTTTGCCCCACTCAAAGAGCTGTTTTAAATATGTTTTTACATATATGTATTTCCTCCTTTTTATCTCATTGAGACAGAAATCTGGCAAGAGTATTGCTGGATCAAAGCATATGTACTTTTTAATATTCCTTTGGGCATAGGTCCAAATTACCCTCTGGAATGGACAAATTAGTTCAGAACTCCACCAACAGTGAATTATTATTTCAAATTTCTCAGGTCCCCTTCAAACTTTGTCATATTAGGCCATCTGAAACATGTGGGGTGGTTGCTCAGAATTGTTTTGATTTGCAATTCTGTGATTAATAGTGATTTAAAGCATTTTTATATGTGTTTAGAAAGCTTCAATTACTTTGAAAACTGTGAACTCATATCCTTTGACAATTTATCAGTTTAGGAATGACTTGTATTCTTATATATTTGGTTCTTTTCTCTTATTTTTTTTTGATAAATGAAGCCTGTATTAGATATACTTGTAAAATATATCTGCCATTTTCATTACCATGCTTTACTTTCCATCTTATTTCCCCTTGTTTAGTTGCTGACTATCCCATCCCTTAATTTGCCCTTTTCTATTGGCCCCATCCCTTTCTTTTATCCTCTTCCCCTCTTACTTTCCTATAGGGTAAGATAGATTACTATATCCCATTCAATGTATATATTCTTCCCTCATTGAGCCAATTCTGATGAGAGTAAGGTACATGTGTTCCCCTCCCCACACCCAATATTCACCTCTACTGTAAAAACTATTTCATTGCTCTTTTACATTCAATAATTTATCCCTATCTGTTTCTCCCTTCCCCTTCTCCCAATGCATTCCTCTTTTTCATGCCTTAATATAATTTCTTTTAGATTTCATCCCATCAAATTTAACTCACATTCTTACCCTATATGTATACTTCTTCTAACTGCCCTAATATTGATTAGGTTCTTAATAGTTAAAAGAATCATTTTCTCATGTAGGTATGTGAACTACTTAACCTTAATGAACATCCTTTGATTTCTCTTTCATGTTTACCTTTCTTTGCTTCTCTTGAGTCTTATATTTGAGAGTCAAATTTCCCATTCAAATGTGGTCTTTTCGTCAGGAATTTTTGAAAATCCTCTATTTCATTGAATGCCCATTTTATTTTGAAGGATTATGCTCTGTTTTGCTGGGTGATTCTTGGTTGAAGTCCTAGGTCTTTTGTCTTGTGGAATATATTCAAAGCCCTTTGATCCTTTACTGTGAAAGTTGATAAATCTTGTGTTATCCTGACTATGGCTTCAAAATGTTTGAATTATTGACCTAGGAAGTCTGAAATATAGCTAAAATATCCCTGGGAGTTATCCTTTTGGTATGTCTTTAAGGTGTTGATTGGAGGATTCTTTCTCTTTCTTTTTTCCTTCCGGTTCTAGAATATCAGGGTAGTTTTCCTTGATGATTTATTAAAAGATTATTTCTAAGATAATTTTTTATCATGCCTTTCAGTTAGTCCAATAATTCTTAGATTATTGCTTCTGGATTTGTTTTCCAGATCAGTTCCTTTTCCAATGAGATATTTCACATTTTCTTTTATTTGTTAATTCTTTTTTACTTTCTTGATGTTTCAATGAATCATTAGCTTCCACTTGGCCAAATCTAATTTTCGAGAAATTAATTTCTTTTTTTAAAATATTTTTTTGTGGTTACATGATTCTTTTTGTCTCCCTCCACTCTTCTCTCCCCCCTCCCAGAGTTGGCAAGTAATTTCAGTGGGTTATACATATATTATCATTAAAATCCTTTTTTCATATTATTCATTTTAATAGAATATTCTTTAAAAACAAAAACCTCAAATCATATACCCATATAAACAAGCGATAAATCATGTTTTCTCCTGGATTTCTACTTCCACAGTTCTTTCTCTAGATGTTCATAACATCCTTTTTCTTAAGTCCCTTAGAGTTGTCCTGGATCATTGCATTTTTATTTAGTAGCAAAGTTGATTACATTTAATTGTCCCACAATGTTTCAGTTACTGTGTATAATGTTCTCCTGGTTCTCCTTATTTCACTCCACATCAGTTCATGTAGGTCTTTCCAGTACTTACAAAAATCAAGCAGTTCATCATATGTTATAGCATAACAGTATTCCATCACCATCATATGCCACAATTCATTTAGTCATTTCCCAATCGAGGGACATCCCCTCATTTTCCAATTTTTTGCCACCATAAAAGTGTAACTATAAATATTTTTGTACAAACAGAACTTTTCTCATTTTTTAAAATTTCCTTGGGATAGAAACCCAGTAGTGGTATTGCTGGATCAAAGGGTATGCATTCTTTTAAAACCCTTTGGGCATAATTCCAAATTGCTTTCCATAATGGTTGGATTAATTCACAACTCCTTTAGCAACACATTAGTGTCCCAATTTTGCCACATCCCATCCAACATTTAATATTATCCCTTACACCACTCTGCTAGGTGTTAGATGGCACCTCAGAGATGTTTTAATTTGAATTTCTCTAATCAGAAGAGATTTAGAACATTTAATCATGTAATTATTGATAGAGTTGATTTCTTCATTTGAAAATTGCCTATTCAGATCCATTGACCATTTATCAATTGGGGAATGATTTAATTTCTTATGAATTTGATTTAGTACTTTGTGTACTTAAGATATTAGATTTTTGCCAGAGAATTCTGTTACAATTTTTTCCCAGTTTGCCACTTCCCTTCTAATTTTGGTTGTAGTGGTTTTGTTTATACAAAACCTTTTTAATTTAATGTAATCAAAATTATTCATTTTACATCTTGTAGTGTTCTCTATTTCTTTCTTGGTCTTAAATTCTTTCCTTCCTCAGAGATCTGACGGGTATACTATTGCATGTTCCCCTAATTTATTCTTGATTTTTAAATCATAAACACTTTTGAACTTATAGTTGAACAAAGTTCAAAGATAAGTTTTGAACTTATCTTGGTATAGTGTGAGATTTTGATCTAAACCTAAATTTTGCCAAACTGCTTTCTAATTGTGCCAGCAGTTTTTCCTCAGATAATGAATTCTGATTCCAAAGGCTGGGATTTGGGGGTTTATTGAACAAAAGTTTGCTGAGAATATTTACTCTAGTCTTTTGCATTCATCTAACCTCTCTCTTAGCCATTACCAGATTGTTTCAATGATCAGTTCTTTATAGAACAGTTTATGAACTTGTACTGCTAAGTCACCATCCTTCATATTTTTTTATTAGTTCCCTTGATATTCTTGATCTTTTGTTCTTCCAGATGAATTTTGCCATTACTTTTTTCCAATTAAAAAAAAAAGTTTTTTGGTAGTTTGATAGTATGACACTGAATACATAAATTAATTTAGGTAGGATTGTCATTGAGCAATTAATACTTTTCAGTTGTTTAAGTCTACTTTTATTTGTGTAAAAAGTGTTTTGTAATTGTTTTCATATAATTTTTGTTTGTCTGGGCAGATAGATTCTCAAATATTTTACATTGTCTAGAGCTTTGATGGGTAAACTTTTTAAAGAGAAGGCCAACAGAAAGGAAATGCTCATCTGTCAGTCAGCTTCTAAGGCAACTCTTTTGAAGTTTCATTGTATTGTATCCTACTCATTTGTATTTGTCAGATTAGATATAATGTTGTGTAGCCGGATAGAACATTTCAGGGGCCGCATCTAGCCCATGTGCTGTAGTTTGCCCATCACTGGTCTAGAGTGATTTTAAATGGAGTTTCTTTTTCTAACTCTTGCTGCTGAGTTGTGTTGGAAATATATAGAAATGCTAATGATTTCTGTTATTTTTTTTTACTATCCTGAAACTTTGCTAAAATTATTAATTATTTCTTGTGACTCTCTATGTATACCATCATATCACCTGAAAAGAGTAATAGTTTAGTATCCTCGTTGTCTACTTCAATCCCTACAATCTCTTTTTCTTCTCTAATTGCTACTGCTAGAATTTCTAATACAATGTTAAATAATAGGGGTGAATAATTGACATCCTTGCTTCACTTCTGATCTTATTGGGAAGGCCTCTAACTTATCCCAATTGCAAATGACACTTGCTGATGGTTTTAGATATATACTGTTTATTATTTTGAGGAATGGCCCTTCTGTTCCTATACTTTCTAGTGTTTTCAGTAGGAATGGGTGTTGTATTTTATCAAAGGCTTTTTCTTCACCTATTAAGACAATGATGTGATTTCTGTTGGTTTGATTATTGATATGGTCAATTATGCCAATGGTTTTCCTAATATTAAACCAGCCTTGCATTCCTGGGATAAATCCCACCTGGTCCTAGTGAATAACCCTTGTGATGATTTATTGTAGTTTCTTTGCTAGGATTTTAATTAAGATTTTCACATCTTTGTTCATTAAGGACATTGTCCTAAAGTTTTCTTTCTCTGTTTTTGAGCTTCCTGGCTTGAGAATCTGTACCATATTTGTGTCATAAAAATAATCTATTATGATTCATTCTTTGCTTATTTTGTCAAATAATTTTTGAAGTATTGGGATTAGTTGTTCTTTAAAAATTTGATAGACTTAATCTAATTATCACAGTATTAAAGTACAAAAATGAGAGAAAAAAGAAAGTAAAATACTATATTGTACATACAAGGAAAAAGAATAATAAAAATGTTTTAAAAATCAAAAATATATAGCTTAAAATCAGTAAAAGGTTTCTCACCCAAAAATGAGATCCATTTCCTTTTAAATTTTTCCATGAACTCTTGTAAGTGCAAATGACTTTTACAAAATAGTGGATTTAAAAAAACAAAACAGTAATAGATTAGATAATGTACATTCAAATAAAGTACCATAATTCCCCAAAATTACAATAACACATTTAATGACAATAGCAAACAAATCCACTATCATATAGGATTCACATGAGTTTCTACATAGCCACTTGCTGTGTGATATTTTAAAAATGTGTACTTGTCAGAAATTCAACAGATGTAGGAAATCATTGAACCTTGGCTGGGATATTTTTAACAAAGTCTATTACTGCCTCCATCCAAATGTGGAGCAGAGCCTAGAGGAAAAAATCAAACACAAAGAGTATAGAAAAGCTTTTGGGGTCTAAAATACAACCAAGAATTCTAGATCATTCTGATGGGAAAGTAAATTAAAATAAAGAGTTAAAATATCAAGCATGCAGCAGCTCTTTTTGGCTTCCTGTGTAATATATAAAAAGTTTGGGTAGGAACTTCTGTTTGGTTCTCTACCTTCTTTATTACACACACACACACACACACACACTCTCACACACACACACACACACACACTCCATTCAGAAGGTACCAGTTATTCTAAAGATGCCTTATTAAATTACAATTTAAATTCTTGTCATCATATTCAAGATTTTATGCAATTATCAAGATAGAAGGCAACATGTGATCTCATGAAAAGGTTTTTGTAAGTTAAATGTATTTTTACAATGACATTTGCTCAGTAAGATCATGGGGAAACAGTACAGATTCAGTAAAATCATAAAATCAGAATAGATATCAATTAGCTTAATACAGATAAAATAAAAAAAATTTAAACCTTAAAAAAACTTAGCAAGTACAATAATATAGGCAAATAACTGTAGTCAAAAAACTTTTTACCAATCATAATAGACTTGTTCACTATTAAGGAGGTCCAATAAAATCATGAACAGAATTAAAATGATTCAGTGTAACAGAACGATATTAAGCAGATTAACATATGAACTTAAAACAACAAAATTAATCGGTAAAACAAACAACAGAGTACAATAAGATACAGAGACTTTAAAAAAAACAGTGGAGTCTTAAAATTCACCTCTAGACTCTTTTAAAAGTTCCTTTTCTATCCATTTGAGTTCCTTTTGTCTGTACTCTGGGATCTCCCATAACGAGGGAGAATCTCACACTGGGCATAGCATAAAGGAATCCCAAATTGGGTATAGTTTAGAGTCTGGGCAGGCCATGGGTTCTAGGGAAATGAATTTCTCCCCTGAGTCTCAGGCAAGAAAATTGCAAGGAATGGTAGGAAGAAAAAACATCACTCAACTGGGATCTGTATGAAATAAGCACTGCACTGCTCTTTGATAGAATAGGTTATGCTTACAATTTTACTTCCTGGTAAAAGACTAGAGCTCACTGTGCTATATCAGTACCATCCCCCACAGGCAGAGCATGGAAGCCAACTGGGATAAGGACTGGAAAAGCTGGAGTAGGCTTGTGGGGGGGGGGGGTTAGAAAAAAGGCTATATCAGGCTTGAAAACCAACTTGGAAGGGGGTTGCATAGAAGGTCTCCTCCAGTAAAAGCCTTTAATGTCTAAGAGGAAACAAGCCTGGACTTCCCTTTAGGAGACTAATTATTGTCTAAGAGGAAACACATCTGGGCTTCCAAGGAAAGCATCAAGGAAACTCTCTGATGTGCACAGTGAAAAAGAATGGGGGTTATACTTCCCAAGCTTCAGGAGATTGGTTCCAAGCAGTAGAGGCAACAGCTCCAGGTACCATGTTGGATAGGGACAATGGGAACAGCAGCAGCAGATGAAATGGCCAGGATCTGGGATCAGTGGTGGCAGGAGCTTCCATGGAGGGATCAGCAGGGGTGGCCAGCATCAGCTGGATCGGCAGCCATGGGGATTGGGAAGATAGTGAAAGGCAGGCAGGAATAAGTTGCTAGAAAATTGATTTTCCCCTTTCCCAGAAAAGGCACTCAAAGAAACTGAGCAGGGTTGCCAAAAATAAAAGCACAAAAATGGCAGAAGTAGACCAGCCATAGCAAGAGAAATGTGCTTTCAAGGCTATCTGAAAAGTTGAGGGTTTGTTCTCCAAACTTCAGGTTGTTGCCATTAATTTAAGAAATAAAATGAATATAGAAGGATAGTTTTAAAAATATTATAGATTTATTGGTAGCCATTAGAAAAATGAAGCCATATGCCATACTCATTAAATCAGTTTAAAAGATGTGTACCCTTGCCTCCTCTCCCACGGTGGATCAGCCACCAAGCCAGCAAAGGAGACATGCAAGTCCAGGCACTTAATTTTATCCTCTGGTCTACATCATTACATAACTGTCTACACCATCATGTAAGAGAGGAATCCAGTGAGCTCATGGGAAATGTAGTTCAAGGACCCCTAACCTTCAGAGGAAGCCAGTGGGCTCAAAGGAAATTTAGTTCAGAGACCCAAAATTCCAATAACACAGTTTCATGCTGGATTCCATTGCTCTTTGGAGCACATTGTTCCATTTCTTCCTTTTTCTAGTGGCTGGATTATTGTAACATGTTTTGCTTTGTATTTGATGGTCTTTCCCTTCATACCTTGTGAACCTTGTTTCTGAATTGAACTGTTAAATTAGACACTATGTAACTTGAAGTTTATAACTATGTTCCATTCCACACCCACGTAATCTGTGAATTATTTCAAATTTCATTTTCTACATTTATAAGTGTTGAATAATTATCTTCTATTATTTTCTTCATTATGGTTTTATGGCTTTTTTGTTGTCCTGTTGAGTTTTTCTGGAAAATTAATGAGTTTTAGTTGCCTTTACATATCCTATCTTTGATATTAGTGTGTTTTGCTCACATAAAGAGCATATTTTCTTTTAATGTTATTGTTTTTGGTTCTCTTCTAGCATCCTTCACTTCTATATATTTGCATTAACAATTTGTTGTCCTCATCCATAAAAATATTGATATAAAAATTTTAAACAAAATACTAGCAAGAATATTAAAGTAATATATCACAAGGATGATACAATATGACCAGGTAGATTTTATACCAGGAATGCAGAGATGGTTCAATATTAGGAAAACTATAAATATAATTGGTCTTATCAATAGGAAAACCAACAGAAACCATCTGATTATTTCAATAGATTCAGAGAAGCCTTGTGGCAAAATGCATCTATTACTATTAAAAACACCAGAGAACACTGGAATAAATGGAACATTCATCAAAATAGTAAATATCATTTAGCTAAAACCATCATCAAGCATTATGTGTAATGGGGATGAGCCAGAACCCTTTCCAGTAAGATCAGAATGAAACAAGGATGTCCATCATCACCACTACTATTTCAAATTATAAAGCTTAAACTTAATGGTTGGATGATGACTAC
The DNA here is from genome assembly GCF_016433145.1 of Gracilinanus agilis. Taxonomy (NCBI): domain Eukaryota; kingdom Metazoa; phylum Chordata; class Mammalia; order Didelphimorphia; family Didelphidae; genus Gracilinanus; species Gracilinanus agilis. The sequence continues at coordinate 258,064,170 of NC_058130.1, forward strand.
ATGAAATTATGTAATCACCAGTATTTATTATATCTTGAGTCAGAAATTTATTTACAAATATTTACAAAATGGAGAGGATACAATAAAGTAGAGAAATGTGAAGAGGTTAGAGAGGTTATCTATCCTATCAATCTAAATGTTTACTCTGGGTCTGCTTAATCCAGGTAGAGATTAATTAGCTTTCAACAAGGAAGGCTGGTGGTGAGTAACCACAAGGCCTCCTCCAAGATGGAAGCTAGTCTCTTAGGAAACTAGGAAAGGAGTCATCCTTTCACAATCCCAAAAAAGTAGTCTAGGAGTCAGAGTCTAAGTTGAAGTAAAGCTCCAATCCCATGGCCTCAGTCTCCAGCAAGGTTCCCTTGAAGACTCCCTAGTCAGAAGACTATCTCTAGAGACAATCTCTTCAGATTATCTTCTCAAGGACAATCTGCTCTGAGGGAGTTTGGGGCTACATGAGATTTCTGTTTTATGAGTGGTATGCCTTCTATCACAACATAAGCAATATAAAAATGTTGTATTCCATTAAAGTACAAGTATAACCTACATCAGATTGTTCACTGCCTCAGGGAAGAGACAAAGATAGGAAGGGAGAAATTCTGAATTATAAAATGTCAGAAATTGTTTCTACGTGTAACTGAAAAAATTTAAAAAATTGGAAAAAATAATCAATGCTATGTATTGGTTCTAAGACAGAAGAATGCTAAGAGCTATACAATGTGAGATAAGTGAATTACCCAGAATTACACAGCTAGATAGTGTCTGAGGTCATAATTCAACCCAGGACTTCCCATTACTAGTCCTAGATCTCTATCCTCTAAGCTATCAGCTGTTCCTGTGTTAAGTTTTTGTAGGAAGACATCCAACGCATTGGGTAAGTCTAGAATCTACTGGATTCCTGGGATATTGCAGTCTCTGGGCTACTTTCTTCTCATCCCAGTGAGATGTGTCCTCCCTCCTTTCCTTTGTTTTAAGGTGCTTAATTCTCTCTCTCTCTCTCTCTCTTTCTCTCTCTCTCTCTCTCTCTCTCTCTCTCTCTCTCGTCAAATGATGTCACTTTAACTATCAATGCTCAAATTTGTCATAATTTATATTAATGTATCAATAACATTAATTTTATAGCAATTTAAATTAATACTAATTTATAGTATCTTTATGGTATTGCAGTCATAGGTAGAGTAACTATTCCTATTTTCTTTAATGGGAACTACAATCAAATTTACTTATTGGAAAAAAGTAAGAATATTTTCAAGGGCCTTCTCTCACTACTTGCCAATAACTGCCAGCTACTAGTTCAGCCTGTTCTCTACTCCAGCAATCGCTCTTGTCAGATACTTATTGGTCTAAGTGCTCATCTGCTTCTGTCTGGGCAAAAATGTCATCTTTCAAAACATTCTCTGAGTTCTTTTTTAGAAATTCTCTTTCAGAATGTAATTATGTCCGACTGTCATAGTCACTCATATTCTTTTTTTTTCTAATAGCAAATAACTTTTACTTGCAAGATTTTCTGTCCTCTCTAGAAAAGTCCCCCCTTTTCTCAGTCTTCTTCTCAAAGTGTAGCAAAGGTGCCATTTTAGCATTTTACTATAAAGGAAAGTGTTCTTAGGTTAAGACATGCTTATAAGAGTTATTTCTAAGTTTGCTATTTTGTAGTAATCGTGCAAAATAAAAAAAAATATATTTTCAGTCTTTTCCAGGTGCCCTTTTCTTTTTCTTGTGTTAGTAATAAGTTATCTGAAGCAAAATATTTCCATCTGGTAGAATACTGGTATTTGAGATTGTTCACATGAAGTAATATATTCTTGAGGGATCAAAATATGAAACCACTTGCTCTGCTAACTTTTATGTCAAAATCGTTATCATAACAGTTCCAATTAGTATTAACCTGCAATTCTATGTCACTTCATTTAGATTCATAGGAGCAACTTAATCACCATGCCCAGTGCACTAACCCAACAAATTGTAATTCCAAAGGCCAATTGGGAAACATTTTAGGGTTCTTGCCAGACTTCCATAGTTACAACAGTGATCTTAGGAAACATGGAGTCAAGTGCATCACCCTGACTCCCATTCCCTTACTTTGATGTTGTCTCTCAGCCCTAACCCCACTTCTCATATTATACAGGCTGGGTTAGGCGTTAAGGAAGTTATTATGCTACAAAAAATAATGGTAATGGTGTAAAGACTATTACTTCTTTAAGAAGACTTTTCACTATTTCACATCATAAAATGTCATATCATAAAATGATAAAGAAATCAAAAGTATCAATAATCGCATGAGAAAGTGTTTTAAATCCATAATAATTAGAGAAATGCAAATGAAAACAACTCAAACCTAGCAAATTGGCTAAAATGAGAGCAGGGGAGAGTAATGAATGTTGGAGGCGATGTGGCAAAATTGGGACATTAATGCATTGCTGGTGGAGCTGTGGACTGATCCAAACATTCTGGCTGGCAATTTGGAACTATGCACAAAGAGCTCTAAAGGACTGCCTGCCCTTTGATCCAGCTATAGCATTGCTGGGTTTTTACCCCAAAGAGATCATAGATAAGCAGATGTACAAAAATATTTATAGCCACTCTATTTGTGGTGACAAAAAACTGGAAAACGAGGATATGCCCTTCAATTGGGGAATGGCTGAACAAGTTGTGGTATATGCTGGTGATGCAATACTATTGTGCTCAGAGGAATAATAAACTGGAAGAATTCCATGTGAACTGGAAAGACCTCCAGGAATTGTTGCAGAGTGAAAGTAGCAGAGCCAAAAGAACATTGTACACAGAGACTGATACACTGAGGTAAAATTAAATGTTGTGGACTTTTGTACTGGCAGCAAAGCAATGACCCAGGACAATTCTTAGGGACTTATGGTAAAAAATGCTACCCACATTCCGAGAAAGAACTGCAGGAGTGGAAACACAGAAGAAAAACAACGTCTTGAACACATGGGTTGATGCAGACATGGTTGGGAAGTAGACATGAAACAACCACTCCCTTGCAACTATCAATAATATGTAAATAAGTCTTGATTGATCACACATGTTAAAACCAGTGGAAATGTGCATTGGATATGGGAGGTGGTGGTAAAGGGGAAAATAAAAACAAGAATCATGTAACTATGGAAAATTTTTCTAAAAATTAAAATATTGAAATAGAAAAATAATAAATGAGAAAAAATTTTAAACCATTTGGAAAAATCAAAAGGAAAACTATGTTAAGAGAAAAAATTTTAATTAAGGAGGAGGATCTAGCAAAGCCAGATTTCAAACTATATTTTAAAGCAGTAATTATCATAACTTTCTGATACTGTCAAAGAAATCGAAAAGTATATCTGTTTAACAGAATGTACATACAACAAAGAGTCAGAAAAGATCATACTAATTTTTTGTATGAGGTAAAGCCCCAAATTTTGAGAATAAGAATTCACTCTGGTAAAAACTGTAAGAAAACCTGGAAAGCAGTTTGGAAAAAATATTTATAGACTAATATCTTACATGATTTATGAAGATAAGATCAAAATATGACCTTGGTATAAAATAGAGATACACAAAAATTAGGGGAGCAGGGAACATATTTGCTATCAGAATTATGGTTGGGGAAATAATTTAAGATTAAAAGATAGAAATCATTGTGAAATGTAAAATAGATAATTTTGAACATATTAAATTGAAAGGTTCCTGTAGAAGTAAAACTAATGTTGCCAAGATTAGAAGGAAAAATAAGTTGGGAAAATATTTTATACACAATTACCCAGATAAAGGTTTCCTATCTAACATAGACAAATTTGTCAAATTTACAAGAATAAGAGTCATTTCCTAAGTGATAAATTGTCAAAGGATAGAAACAGATACCTTTTGAATGAAAAATTCAAAGCTATGTATAGCTATATGAAAAATGCCCTAAGTCACTATTAATTGGAGAAATGCAAGTCAAATCATCTCTGAGGTATCTCATATCTATCACATTGACAAAAATGATAAAAATGGAAAATTTCTTCAATGGAAGAGATGTGGGTAAAATAGGGAAATTAACATATTTATTGTGAGATTGTGAAATGATCCAAACATTTCAGAGAGAAATCTGGAATTATACTTCAAGTCTTAAAACTGTACACCTTTTGACCTTGCAGTATTATTAGCTTCATTTCCTAATGTGTTGAGGAAAAAGGAAAAGAAATACTATGTTCTAAAATATTTATAGCAGTTCTTTTTGTGGTGGCAAAAATAGGAAATTGAGTGGATGTCCACCAACTGGAGAATGACTGAACAAATCATGGTATATGATTGTGATGAAATAGTATTGTGCTATAAGTAATGATGATCAGGGTGATTTGAGAAGAATACTAGAAAGACATACATAAATTTATGCAGAGTGAACTAAGCAGAACCAAGAGAAAATTGTCCGCAGTAAGCAATATCAAAGGAAGATCAACTGTGAAAGATCTAACAATTTTCATCAATACAATGATCCAAAATGATTCTGAAGGACTTATGACAAAGAATGCTATACGGATCCAGAGAAAGGACTCATGGAATCTACATGGAGTTTGAAGCATGCTATTTTTTACTTTTTTCTATTTACATACTTTTATTTTAGGGTCTTGACTTTATATTAATATTCTCTCAAAACATTAGCCACTACAGAAATATATTTTGCAGTATCTTACATGTTTAACTCATACCAAATTGTTTACCATCTCAGAGAGTTGAGAGGGAAAGAAAGAAGGAAGGCATTTAGGAACTTATAATTTCAGAACCCATGCTAACTTGGAAAATTAAATATTAATTAAAAAAACTTAGGTATGACCCTGTCATTCCCTCTCCATAAGTCATTAATTTCTTAGGTCATTTGTAGAATCACCAGGATTAACTTAGTCTTGCATTTGTAAAACTCCTTCATGACAATTAGCTCATTTTTAATATTAGAGCCTCTATCCATGTGATTTCCTCTTCTTTGGTTATAATCAATTTAATTTAGATTAAATGTTAAGTGTAGCATCAAAATCACTCAAATGCTTCACTCAAAAAAATCCTAACTTTTAGGCAGACTTTTGAATTGCTGCCTTAATTTACATAAATATCTGTCACTAGCTAAATCCTGACCTTTGCAGTTTAAGGCAGTTTTATGTTGATAGATGTGTTTAGTAAATAAACAGCAGATTATATCAGACACAGAAATAGGAAATTTGGGGAAAAGCAGATTGTTCACTGAGAACTTCTGTCTTTCCTTGAGTAGATGAATATAATTGATAGTGTCTGTCTAAGTCAAGTGCTCTGAAATTTCTGAAGGGACAATGAGCCTCCTTGGAATCCCCTTTCTATCATTCATTCTACTTTTTCTTTTGCTTTTCGCTGTTTGTTTCTAGGCTTTCATTTCATTTAAATATGTATGACTCCAATGATTCCTCTCCCTTTTTGTCATATGAAATCTCTCTCTGTTCCTAAGATAGGTTTTCATTTTTATCCAAGTTCATCACAGTTTATATATTTGATTGATTCAAGAGCTTTTGAAACCCGATTTATACTTAGTTCTTATTGAATAATTTAATCAAGAACTATTCTTGCATAAAAAGGGTTAATAGATTGGAATAATCAATGAACCCTGCACTCTTAGTTGTCTTTACATTGGATCTAATTTCCTGATTCCGAGTTCAATCAAGCAGTATATTCATTCTTAACTTGCACTGGGAATTGGTATGAGGAAGCATTCTTACATATTAAGTATCACTTACACTGTCCTCTCTGTTATAATTAAAAATTAATATTGGAGACTTTATACTAGATTTATAATTACTTATTAGTAAAGAGAAAGAAAGAAAGATTTTACCATATCTTTCTAATTACCATAGTCTTCCAGGAGTGCTGCTTCACTCAGGTCCTGAATTCCCAACTGGTCCTGGCCCAATTTACAAGTAGCAGCAAGGGACCCCACTAACCACATAGTAAGATCAGAAAAATTAAGACCAGCCAAGGAGCAGACTTGTGCTCAAGAAAGGACCAGAGCGAAAAGACCTGGTGTTCCCATTTGACCTGGCTCTTTAAATTTCTCATGACTTTACAACTAGTTGACTTTTAAGCCATTGGCATCAGAAGTCATACAGGAGTCCTTCCTCTAGCCTATTCTGGAAGTAAAAAAACTGCACAGTCATGCTGCATCCTACTTTAATGTGCATATCCCAGCTATTATGTTAATTTCACACATGTCCATTCAGACCTCAGTTCTCCACCCTGTCTCTATTAATTGGTGACCACTTGCTCATTTATAGATTCAGTATATGAGTTGTCCTCTCTCTTCTAGGAATTATACAATATAACCTGCCTCTTCCAAATTTGCCAAAGAACTACATTAAGACTTCATCGTTTCCCTTAACTCTCAACTAGTTGGAATTCAGACATCACAAACTGCTTAGCACCTACCTTTAGTTTTCTTGGTTCTTCATTATCCCCCACCCCCAGAGACTGCTTACTGTACCACTATACTTATATATCCATATAACAGTTATTGAGAACAGTAGCACATGTAAAGGGAAATGTGGATTTTAGTAGACTGAAAGTTCCATGAGAGTAAATAGTGCAACATCACCACATGGTTAGTGTTATCTTGATTTTCATTAAGAGAGGAATACTAAGCAGCATGAGGAATATGAAAGCATTCTCTATCCTACAGTGCTCAGACTACAACTGCAACAAGATATTTAATTCTGGGTGTCATAATTTGAGAAGAGCAATCTGTAATTTGTATAGAAGAGGACAGGTATGGTGAGGAAACCAGAGACTGAGAGGGACATGAAAGCAATAACCTGTGAGTAGTTGAATAACTCGTATGTGTAAGAATGATTAGAATTGTGATATTTGGGCATAAGGGGCAAAATGAGAAGCAATGGATAGAAGTTATAGATTGATATATTTGAGGTGGAAGGGAATAACGTAGCTGTGGGAATTAGTGGGTTTCTCTTCTCCTCTAGTCTTCAGAGATTAGAATATTAATTACATGTCTGGAAAATTATAGCAGTTAATTCAAATATGGGTTGAATTGTGTGATCTCTATGGATTCTTCCAAATTTGATCTTGTGAATTATCACTTTCTATAGTTATAGACATGTCAGCTTGTTCCAGAATAGTAAATGGATAAGACACAAAGAAGTGCAAATGAAACTAGTAATTATTATTTTTAATGCTGTGATAATGATAATAGAATTTTCAGGTAGGGCTTTGTGCTCCTTTCAAAATTTCTTTGGAAAATCCATCATGCATTAGTTTTAAAAAGCCTAAGCATTTTTAAAGCTTCTTTGAAATGATTTCTAAGATAAATGATACTTTGATCTTGTCAATAGAAAAAAAACAATAAAAAGTGTAATAGAAGACTCATTTCATTTATAGTCATAGGTGTCCATGGTACGTAAACCCAATCATTAGGCTGATAGGTTTATATTTTCTTTCCTTAACTTCTTTCCTTAAAAAAAGATGTGGTGAAAATTAAAATATGGAGACAGCCCTCAATCTGAGAAACATCAAAATGTCTTCTGCCTCATGAGGACTCATGAGCCAACTCTAAAATATATACATGCCAGTAGACTGAACAGCTAGGCTGAAAAAAATGCTTGCTAATATTTTACTTATATTTTATATTGAGAAATGATTATGACTAACTTTTTTTTCTATTCTAGGGTGAAACTCTTGAATAAATAAATAGGAAAACTTATTCAGCTTGTGGGGAAATGATTTCCATTGTATAGCATTTTTAGAAGGATTTAGAAATCATGACCTTCAAGGTGACCTCTCTTAGTTACTCTAGCTGTTTGTTTTTTGTTGTTGTTTTTACTTTCCTTTTTTGGGGAGGGTGTTCTGTGGAGTAGTGGATCTTAAATGAAGATGTTTTCTTATTTTATGTTATCCACAGAAACCAAAAATCACATTGCATTTAGTGTTTTCCTAAACATAGAACTATTTAGATTATTGTTAGAGCAATATATTTCTTTGTAGAAAAGTAATTTGCTTTTTCTGTCTTTTATGATGTGTGAAATGCCACCATTTTCTGATTAGCATTTCATTCTGTGAGGAATCCTCAGCTATCTTTTTGAACTGCTACTTGCCAGCCCCTGGGTTTTAGTCTGAAAATAATAATCAGAGTAAGTTCTAATAATTACATATTTATGCTATCCTGATAAGCCATCTAGTTACCACATATATCATCACAAAGGAAAGTACAGGTACCTCAAGGATTCAAGCTCCATATAAACATCCAAAAGTCAAGTAACATGGCCCCATCATTCAGGTGAGAGTTAGGCATTTGAGAAGCTAGAATTAAATGAGTGATATATATATATATATATATATAT
>NC_058130.1:258092487-258195043 GCF_016433145.1 Gracilinanus agilis
TTGAATGCCCATACTTTCCCCTGGAAATATATAGTCAATTTTGATGGGTAGTTGATCCGTGGTTGCAGGCCCAGCTCTCTTGCCTTTCTGAATATTGTATTCCACGCCTTGTGGTCTTTTAGCGTTGAGGCTGCCGGATCCTGTGTGATCCTGATTGGTGCTCCTTGATATTTGAATTGTTTCTTTCTGGCTTCTTGTAAGATTTTTTCTTTTGCTTGGAAACTCTTGAATTTTGCAATGATATTTCTTGGTGTTTTCCTTTCTTCATCGAATGCCGCAGGTGTTCTATGAATCCTTTCAATGTTTATATTGCCCTCTTGTTGTAGGACTTCAGGGAAATTTTGCTGAATTATTTCTGTTAGTATGGAGTCCAGGTTTCTATTAATTTCTGGTTTTTCTGGAAGACCAATTATTCTCAAATTGTCTCTTCTAGACCGGTTTTCTTGGTCTGTCACTCTCTCATTGAGATATTTCATGTTTCCTTCTATTTTTTCAGTCTTTTGGTTTTGTTTTATTTGTTCTTGTTGTCTTGAGAGATCATTAGTTTCTACTTGCTCAATTCTAGCCTTTAGGGATTGATTTTCAGCCATAATCTTCTGGTTTTGGGCCATAATCTTCTGGTTTTCAGCCATAATCTTCTGGTATTCCTTTTCAATCTGGTCATTGCTGGTGTTCAATTTCTGAGTCTCACTTTCCAATTGCATGATTCTACCTTTTAAACAGTTATTTTCTTGCCAGATCTCTTCCATTTTCCTCAAAATCTCAGTTTTGAATTCTTCCATAGCTTGTGAGGAGTTTTCCTTATTTGAGGAGGGTCCGGATGCTTGTTTGTACTCCTCCTCCTCTGTTTGCTCGGTTGTCTGGATTTTCTCTGTGTAAAAGCTGTCGAGTGTTAAAGACTTCTTCTTCTTGTTATTATTCTTTCTCTTCTGAACTTCCTGATGCTGAGTAGCCATCATTAGCCCAGCAGCTTCTCAGCTTTATCCTCGCGCTCAGTGTCTGTTCGCGATCTATTGGCTCCTGAGGTCTGAGTTCTGGTTTTTTCCAAGGTCAAGCCCCCTGGTGGACCCCCTTGCTTGATCCTCTGCAGGAGGTTCCTTTACAAGTCTCAGGGCGCTGCGTCCACAGTCGTATACCCATCCACACTGGTTCCCCACTTAGGCTTTAGTTCCTGGCTGTGTCTGCCTCCACCCACGCCTCCTCTATGCCTGTGCTCTCAGCCCGCGTTCTGCGTCCACTCTCTGCTCCCTTGCTCAGATTTCGCGTGCGTTTTTTGACTTATTGGGGTCCTAAATCTTGCTGCTCTCAGGAACAGGCCCCGGAGCTGCCAATGACTCGATAGGTGCCCCAAACTTGCTCTATTTCTTTTTAGCTGGCTTCGGCGCTATAGATGTGTGTGGAGGGGGTGGGGGTGGGGTGGTTGCTCAGCCTGCGATTTGGTGAGAGCTGTTTCACCCCTTTATAACATGGAAATGCCTCGATTCCACGTACCTTCCACGCTGTTCCCTGTTGTGGGGTTCCTCCGTTCATCTGGACTTGTTTTTATGTCCCCTTGAGGAGTTTTGTGTGTTTTGGTCAGGAGAGGTTAAGAGCTGCTTCTTACTCTGCCGCCATCTTAACCCGGAAAGCTAATGAAACAATTTTTAAGAGTTACAGATATCATTTTTTTCAGATAAAAATATAAAGAATTTATCCTTATTGAAGCCCTTAAAATTTCCCCCCCTCTTTCTTATTTATCTTTTTATGGATCTCTTGAATTTCATATTTGGTTATCAAAATTTCCATTTAGTTCTTATCTTTTCTTCTGGAATGTTTGAAATCTGTTTTGTTAATTGTCATACTTACCCCTGAAAGTACATAGTCAGTTTTGATGGGTAGGTGATTCTTGGTTGTAGATCCGGTTCTCTTGCTTATTATTTCATTTGATTTCTGGCACTCTTTTTTCATATGGGCAATTTTGTTTTTTTAGCTGTTATATTCTTTTACAATTATTTAATTTCTTTTTCCAACTTTTCTTCCCATTTTTCTTCTATCTTTCTTACTTAGTTCTTGAACTCTTTTTTGAGTTCCTCAAGATCTTGTGACCAATTTCCATTTTTTTTGGAAAGTTTAGATGTCTTTGCTTGTTTGTCACACTCTGCTATAGCTTCTGTATGTTGCTCATTTTCTAGAAATTAGTCAGGGTCAAAAGCTTTTTTTGTTGTAACATTTCTTTTGCTACTTGTGGATTGCAGTTCATACATGTTGGTGGACTTTGCTTTCTTATCTTCTTTCTTGCAAGGCTTTGTGTTGGCAATATCTTCCAGGTAGTTCTTTGTATAGCTTATTTTAAAGTGGTTTACTCTGAGGCTATTTTTCTAGTCCCAGGTGCTTTCTCTATGGCCAGCCTCACTTCTGCTCAAATGTTATGTTCTGTTGCCCACATTCCATGTTCTTTATGCTTGGGTCTCAAGTCTTGCTGTCAAGACCTTGCACTGACTTCAGGAATAAATCTGTGGTGCCCTCAGCCAACCCCAAAGAATTTAGAGATTGCCTGTCCATTGTTCTGACTCTGGCATGGTAGGTGATGTGGAGGAGGAGTGATCTGATCATGTTTTTATAAGTGTAGTTTTGCCCTCATAGAGTGGAAATCCCCAAACACTGCCTACCTTTAAGGCTATACCCTGTGGGAAAGCACCTTTACTCATCTGGTTTTGCTTTTTGTCCTTTTGAGACACTTTGTAGTGATCAGTTGAAGGAGATTCCAAAAGTTCCTGCTACTCTGCAGTCACCTTAGCTCTGCCTCCTCCATATTCCATGTACCTTAAGAAAATTTCTTGATAGATAAAACTATTAATATAAAAATTTCAACAATCTTACTTTCTAATATCGATGAAGACATAGGCAAAAACATTCTGAGACATTTATCTCAACTTGAGCTCTCAATGATGATTTCAATCCCCAGAGCATGGCTACTACGTCCAGTGAGAGTTTTATGGATATCCATTAGCTTTGGAGCTCTATTTATTTTCCTGTCTTTTTTGTGCATAGTCAGACATTTTAATATAATATTGTCTTTCATTAACTATAAATTAAAGTTATCTATTTTTTCAAGTTAACTTACATAAATTATCCCTTTTAGAATATAAGTTTCTTGTCAATAACAGTTGTTTCATTTTGACAACTGTATCTCCTGGTTCTACAACAGGACATGATAGATCATTTATACTTAATGATTGCTCATAAATTAACTATCAGAGCTCAATCACACAAATATGTGTGATAGGTACTTCTACACTCATCTACATGGATTCATGGGTTTAAAGCAAAACCTTCCTTGAAATACTTCAGTAAGGAGATTCATTTTCAATCTCTCCTCTCCCCAGAGTCTGTCACAATTTTTTTTAATAATCTGGAATTACTCATGGACATATGTATGTTTTGAATGGTGCCTTAACCATTCACTAAACTCTTAAAAATGAGAAAAAAGAAACTCAAAAGGTTCAGTGACCTGCTCAAGGCCACATGGCTGATAAATACAGACTAAATTTTATAACAAGCAAAAAATGAAATAATTGAGGAAACCAAGGTTTGAGTGTCTGAGCATATCAATCTACAAAGCAATACAGGCTAATTGTCTTCCAAACTGTGACCAAGCTCCTTCCTCAGCTAATAGCTAAACCCACAATACAGGAGGAGACATACTTTTATACATTAAAAACAATCAAATAAGGCCAATTAATTACTGGGAAACAATATGACATTAGGTAATCATTTCTAATTGAATGAAAGATTGGGTAGAACGAACAGCTGTAATTACCTCATTCTAAGAAGAAAAGAGTCCGATTCCTCCCCAAGTATCTATAAACAATCAAATTTACATGGAAAAAATAACTGACAGATTAGTATTGCTTTATTTTTCAGATGTACAAATATAAGAAAATTCTTTCCTTCAACCTTAGGATCTGACAGTATTTCTAGTCAAAATAACCAAGGTCCTTGGTTAATTTACCATTTCCTAAGCACATAGGGATAAGTTCAAACAACGTAACAAGGTTTTATTCCACTTCCCAAAATTGAATAAAATTTGCTCATAAGATAGAAATTGGACTAGACTAATGAGCAAATAGAAAATATAACTCAGTGGATTCCAGAATTGAGTTACAAAATATAATCAATATGATTCACTCAGTTTCCCACATTAATCATTTGCTGTTCTAATCCTTTCAATTCCTTCAGTTTTCTCATAATACAAATCTCTCGACTCCCATCCAATGCTGTTTTCATACTTTACTTTCCAAAGGCATAGTTTTTTTGTTGGTTTGCTTGTTTGTTTTATTTGTGATGGAACTGTATAGACTAAAGGGTAAGAAATAAATAAAAATTATTCAAGAAATGAGAAGTTGATTCTGATAATTTTGATCATTGCTATTTTTTCAATTGATTCATTTCTAATATGTGACAACATTTTGAAGACAAAAGTAAAAGCTCTATATAAATACAAGAACCTAAATCTTATAGTAGTGAGATAGTTATTCTAGAGATCACTTTGTTGAATTATCTTCTTTTAGAAATGAAAAGACTGAGACTCAGAGAGTTGACTTGTTCAAGATTTGATAACTTGGTTATGGTATAACTTGAATATGAATATAAGTACAATTTTTGCCACAATGTGCTCTTTTAAAAATTAAATCAGCTCTTATTAGTTTTATTTTTGTGGAAATAAGATCTACTATCTTTAAATTTTAAATCAGACATTTCTAAATTATGATTTTAAATCCCTACTGAACAATAACCAATGCCTTACAATTTAAACAAAATATAGTATCTTTTTCAGTTCTAAAATTAATTTATAACTTTATCACATGAAGTGTTATTGAATGAATTGAAGACTGACTAGATAATTTGTGAATGAATAGCTGTTTCAAGGACTTCTCCATCAGACACTATTTTGCTAAATAGTGAAGAAACTTAATTTCACAGCAACTAAGTTGTAAAAGTACAATAAAATGATTAGATTAGCTTCCTTGTGGCAGGCAAATAAGTATCATCACTGATATTGGTAAGTATTACATTTATGTTCTTTGAGTATAACCACTGTTTAAAGAAGAGATACATAGAGATGATACTAACAATATAGTTCAAATAAAATGTAAATTTCTTGACTTTCAGGTTAACTTATACTCACTGTATTATTAAGAGCAGCTATTTATGAGTGGATTTAATATATAAGACACAGTTCTAAGCCCTGTTTGAGAAAATAAGGACAAATTAATGAATAAATCAGGGAATAAATAAATGAATAATTATTAAGCAAATATGTGAAAGGATTATGCTAACATCTGAGGATACAAAAAAGTTATATAATCCCTTCTCTCAAGGAGCTTATAACCTTGTGGGGGATGCACCACATGTGAAAATTTTCTATTATAAATTAGATGGGAAGATCTTGAAGTTTTTAGGATGCAATGCTAGAGCATTGCAAAGTTTTATAATATTATTTGCCAATATTAATATTATTCAATTATTATTGCAAATATTAATGCCAAAGTTTCATAATATTATTTCCACTGGTAAAATTAATTAATTTCTGATGTTGAACCATTTGATAATGCCAACAATTTGGATGGCAGGAATTTTGTTTTATGGGCCTTTAATAGATACTAATGCAGTACCCCCAGGAGCAGTTTTAGGACTCCTTCACTGCAAGCCTTTCTTTCTAGCAATATTATTGTAGGCATTGGACTGGAAACATCACTATGCCAAAATATCTTGCATTTAGGGTTGTGGGCTTTCTCTTTCAGGGTCAGTTGAGAGATAGTGATCAAGTAGTGGTGATACTTTGAATTATTTGGCACATAATTCCTCTAATCTGTCCCTCAGAGTACTTTACTATTATAGCTAGGTTGACTTTGTCCTTTGTATACAATTGTTTGGTAGCTGGTAGAAATGGCTGGTTCTTTTTCCATAGGAATTGTTTCCCTGATTGATAGCCATGAAGGCTAGACTGAAAACTATTATTTGGCATCAAATGAGAAAAAAGACAGAAGCAGCAATTATGAACTCTTAAAAAGCTATAGCAAAAGTAGGTCTGATTAAAAGCAAAAAAGGTAGGTAATAAAAGTCCTAATAAAAGGCAGTACATACAATGAAGAAATATCAGTACTCAACATGTATATACCAAATGTTGTAGCATCCAGATTTTTAAAGGAGAAAGTATTGAAGAGATGTGACTGAAATTTTAGAAAAATTGGAGTTAATAGATATCTGGATAAGAGTAAATAGGGATAAAAAGGAATATGCCTTCTTTTCAGCAGCACATAGTACATTTACAAAGACTGACCATGTATTAGGACATAAAAACATCACAAAAATGCATAAAACAGAAATGATAAATGCAACATTTTCATATTATAATATAATAAAATTATAATTAATAAGGGTCCATAGAGAAGTAAATTAAAAATTAATTGAAAATTAAAAAATCTAATTCCCTGAAACTGGTAGGCAAAGCAACAAATCATAGAAAAAATTACTGATTTTATTGAAGAGAATGACAGTGGGACAACATATCAAAATTTATATGATATAGCCAAAAAGCAGTCCTCAGTGGAAAATTTATGTCCTCAAGTGTCTATATTAACAAAAAAGTGAAAGAGGAGTCCAATGAATTGGGCATGCAACTAAGAAATCTAAAAAAAGAGAAAATTAAAAACCCCGATATGAAGACCAAATTGGAAATCCTAAAAATCAAGGGAGAAATTAATAAAATTTAAAGTAAAGCAACTATTGACCTAATAAATAAGACTAGGAGCTGATATTTTGAAAAAAAATAAAATAAAGTATTGGTTAATCTAACTTTTCAAAAATAAAGAAGAGAATCAAATTAACAGTATCTTCAATGAAAAGTGAGATCTCACCTCTAATGAAGAGGAAATTAAGATAATTATTAAGAGCTATCTCATCCAATTATATGACAATAAATATGGCAATTTAGTAAAGATGGATAAATATTAAAAAAATATGAATTGCCTAGATTAACAAAAGAGGAAATAGAATATTTAAACAATCCCATCTCAGAAAAAGAAATTTAACAAATCATCAAAGAATTTCCTAAGAAAAAAATCCCCAGGGCCAGATGTATTCACAAGTGAATTCTATCAAACATTTAAAGAATAACTAATCACCACATGCTACAATTTGACAAAATAAGCAAAGTCTTACCAAATTATTTTTATGATATAAATATGGTCATGATTCCCAAGTCTGGAAGACCAAAAAAAGAGAATAAAACTATAGACCTATTTCATTAATGAATATAGATGCAAAAATCTTTAATAAAATACATGCTAAAAGACTATAGCAAGTTATCACAAGGATTATTCACTATGACGGGGGGGCAGTTATACTAAGAATGCAAGGCTAGTTCAATATTAGTAAAACCATACACATAATTGATCATATCAATAAAAAACTAACAGAAATCACATGATTATCTCAATAGATGCAGAAAAAGCCTTTGACCAAATAGAAAACCCATTCTTACTGAAAACACTAGAAAGTATAAGAATACTTTCCTCAAAATAATAAACTGTATATATTTAAAACTATCAGCAAGTGTCATTTGCAATGGGAATGAGTTAGAAGCCATCCTAATAAGATCAGGAATGAAGCAAGGATGCCCATTATTGCCTCTTTTATTCAATATTGTACTAGAAACACTAGCAGTAGCAATTAGAGAAGAAAAAGTAATTCAAGGAATTAAAGTAGGCAATGAGGAAACTAAACTATCACTCTTTGAAAATGATATGATGGTATAACTAGAGAATCCAAGAAAATCAACTAAAAAGCTAGGGGAAATAATAATTTTAGCAAAGTTGCAGGGTATAAGATAAAAGCATACTAATCATTGGCATTTCTATACATTTCCAACAAAACTAATCAGCATAAGTTAGAAAGAGAATTTCCATTTAAAATCACTCTAGAAAATATAAAATATTTAGCAATTTGTCTACCAAGAGAAGCAGAGAAATTATATGATCACAATTACAAAACACTTGTTACACAATTAAAACTGGATATAAATAATTGAATAAAACACTAATTGCTCATGGATAAGATGTATGAATATAATAAAAATGATAATCCTACCCAAATTAATCTACTTATTCAGTGCCATACCTATCAAACTACCAAAAAAAACTTTTTCCTAGAATTAGAAAAAAAAACTATAACAAAGTTCATCTGGAAGAACAAAAGATCAAGAATATCAAGGGAATTAATGGAAAAAAAAGTGAAGAATAGAGGCCTAGCAGTACTTGATTTTAAACTGTATTATAAAGCAGTGATCATAAAAACAATATGGTACTTGCTAAGAGATACAAGGGTGGATCAATAGAATAGACTTGGAGTAAATTATATCAGCAAGCTAGTGTTCGATAAACCCAAAGGTCCCAGTTTTTGGAACAGGAACCCACTATTTGACAAAAACTTTTGGGAATATTGGAAAACAGCATGGGAAAAATTAGGTTTCAATCAACATCTCACACCCTATACCAAGATAAATTCAAAATGGGTAAATGATTTAAATATAAAGAAGGAAACTATAATTAAATTACGTAAACATTGAATAGTATACCTGTCAGATCTATGGGAAAGGAAGGAATTTAAGACCAAGCAAGGAATAGAGAATATTACAAAACGTAAAATGAGCAATTTTTATTAAATTAAATTTAAAAAGGTTTTGTATAAACAAAATCAATACAACCAAAATTAGAAGGAAAGCAAGAAACTGGGGAAAATTTGTATAACAAAACTCTCTGACAACTAATTTCTCAAATAAATAATAAATAAGCCAAATTTACAAAAAATCAAGCTATTCCCCAATTGACAACTGGTCAAGGGACATGAATAGGCAGTTTGCAGATTCTAAATCCTTCCTAATTACATAAATACATATCAAAACAACTCTGAGGTACAACTTCATACCTAGTAAATTGGCCAATATAACAGTAAAGGAAAATAATAGATGTTGGAGGGGATTGTGGCAAAATTGGGACACTAATGCTGTTGGATTAGTAATTAATCTAACCATTCTTGAAGACAATTTGGAATTATGCCCAAAGGGCATGAAAAGAATTCATGACCTTAGATCCAGCAATACTACTACTGGTTTTGTACCCCAGAGATAATAATGAAAAAATGTTTGTACAAAAATATTCATAGTGAAATAATTAACTGAAATACCAGGGTGGTATGAATGGGATATTGGTAAGTTCAGGGAATAGTTTTAAATGGTTGCTCAGGGCCAATAACAGAAGATAACACAGGTTTTGGGAAGGCCAACAGGATATAGATGACAGGATAACAAATACAGTCCAGCAGAGGTAACAAACACAGGGATAGTTTGGTTCATTAAAGTAAGGGAAGGTAAGAAACAGAATTTTGATAACCATATCTAATATTCACTAAATAACCCTCCCCAACAGATCTACAGATGTTCCCTCACTGGAAGCCTTTAGAGATATTGAGCTCCTCTATCTACCTCTCTACCTGAAGACCCAGTCCCTAATATAAATAAACTTCTCTAACCCCAAATCCCCTTGAATGGTAACAGAGGTATTGAGTTTAGAAGCTAAAAAGGACAGGGCACAGGGAGAAGTTCTCACAGAAAGATGTCTTAGATGATTCAAGAAGCTATGTAGATTTATTACTCAGTCAGCAGGAAACAGAATACCACAGGAACAGATATGATGAGAAGATATAACAGAAAGAAATCCACAGGAGAAAAGCCAATCTCACTAGGTCCACCCCAGGGAGACAAGACAGCCTCCAGGCTTAACTGACTGTTAGAAATCAGTTCAGTCATTTCTACAGAATTCCAGAACCTTTCCCACCTCTCCATCTTTTCTGCAGATCCTGCTCATATCCTCAAATCCTCTTTTCCTTTAACAATAACCATGATCTTTGTGGTGACAAAAACTGGAAAATTAGAGGGTGTCCCTTAATTGTGAAATGACTGAACAAATTGTGATATATGATAATGATGGAATACTATTGTGCTGTAAGGAATGATGAATTGGAGGATTTCTATATGAACTGGAAGAACCTCAGTGAACTGATGCAGAATGAAATGAACTGAACCAAGAGAATGTTTTACACAGAAAGTTAAATACTATGGAACTATGCAATGTAATAGACTTTACTACTAATAACAATGCAATAATCCAGGACAATGCCAAGGAATTTATGAGAGCGAATGTTATCCACATTGAGAGAAAGAACTGTGGGAGTAGAAAAAGTGAAGGAAAACATATAACATCACTCATTTATAAGATTTGGAGTTTTGGTTTTTAAAAATTGCTCTAATTCCAAAATGGATAATATGGACATTGATGTCAAGTGGTAACATTTGTATAACAGTGATATTGCTTATTGGCTCTGGGAGGGGGGATTAAAGAAGGGAAGGAAAGAAAATATATGTCAATGGAAAATATTTTTAAATTAAAAATGTAAAAATAAAATTACAACTTAAATAAAAAATATTGAGTCTGAGATTCTCTCCCTTCCTCCCTCCCCCAAAACCCTCACCAAACCTCCTTAGATGGTAAGCAATTTCATAGTTTTTACATGTTCAGTCATGTAAAAACTTTTTCCACACAAATACTTCTGTGGGAGGGAAAAATAAAGGAAAGATTCAGACTCAGTTCTTTTTCTCTGGAAGTAAATAGCATTTTTTATCATGACTCCTTAGAGATAGTTTTGGGTTATTGTAATGCTGAGAATAGCTAAATTATTCACAGTTGTTCAATGTACAGTATTCCTGTCATTGTACAAAGTTCTCCCTGTTCTGCTGATTTTGCTCTGTCAATTCAAGTAACTCTTGCCAGGTTTCCTGAGTTCTTCCTGCTTGTCATTTCATATTCAAATCACATTCAAGTAAAGAATATTTCATTACAATTTTATATTATGACTTAATCAGCGATTCCACAAATGTTGGGCATTCCCTCATTTTCCAAATTTTAACCCCTTAAAAAGAGCTCTTCTAAATATTTATGTATGTATAGGTTCCCCTTCCCCCTTTTAAAATCTCTTTGTCCTACAAACCTAGAAATGGTATTTCTGGGTCAAAGTGTATGAACTATTTTATAGCTCTTTGGGCTTAGGTCCAAATTGTTCTCCTAAGTGACCGTATCATTTCACAACTTCCCCAACAATGCATTTATCCATATCCCCAATATGTTTTGTCATTTTGCTTTTCATAATCTCGAATCCAATAGATGTGGAACGGTAACTCAGAATTGTTTTAATTTTTAGTTCTCTAATGGAGAGTGATTAAGACAATTTTTTGCATACCAATAGAGACTTTAATTACGTCATCTGAGAATTGCCTATTCATATCCTTTGATCATTTATCAATTGGGGAGTGACTTGTGTTCTTATATATTCAATTAATTTCTCTACTTGAGAAATGAGGCCTTCATTGGAGAGACTTATAAAAAATGTTTTGCACCATTTTGATTATTGTGTATTACTTTCTCTTCTATATATTCCTGTTTAGTTTTTGACTTCCATCTCCCCCAATTGCCTTCTTTTCTAATAGTTCTACCCCTCTTCTCTTATCCCCTTTTCATCCTACATGCCTATAAGGTAAGATAGCTTTCTATACTCAATTGACTACGTATTATAACAATAGGAGAGCCAGTCAATGAATGTTATGATAGAGGGGGAGAGAGTCTAAGTCTATGAGGTGAGACTCTCTCCTCAGGGCCAAATATGCACTGCTGAGACTTCGAGGAGGTATCACTCTGAAATTGGGTGACCTGTGTAAGAGGGGAGACTAGATATTTAAGGTATGGTCACCAGAAATTGATTAA
The DNA here is from genome assembly GCF_016433145.1 of Gracilinanus agilis. Classification (NCBI taxonomy): domain Eukaryota; kingdom Metazoa; phylum Chordata; class Mammalia; order Didelphimorphia; family Didelphidae; genus Gracilinanus; species Gracilinanus agilis. The sequence continues at coordinate 258,104,343 of NC_058130.1, forward strand.
CTCAATTTCAAAATAAAATAGAGCCAAGTCAGGATGACTTTTATGGTGGTTTATTCACAATTAGTAAGGTTGAAGGTAGGGAAATTGAGAGAGAGGAACTCTTGCCCGGACCAAAGGCCCAAACCAGGTAGGAATTTAGAGGCCTCAGGAGAGTGGCACAAAACAATACAGAGAGGGGCACAGAGAGGGGCTTCTAGCAAGAGAGGCCTTTCTAAGGCTAGAGCCTCCAGAAATGCCAAGGAAAGGGAAAGAGAGTCAGCCTAACTTACCCACATGACAATTCAAATGGAAGTAGTCTGAAGTCTCACCAAAGATCTTTCAACACCAAGTTCAAAGTGCCAACCACCTCCACAGGAAGTTACCATCATATTTAAAACATAGCATCTTTTGTCACTTCCTGCATCACCTCCAATTTCAAGTGGACAAATGGCAGCCTTGACACTGTTTTGGGCTACCCAAAGGGCAGTCCGTTTTTGATTTGTCACTTACTATTACATGTGTGTCACAGACCTCCAACTCCCCACCGAATTCTAAGTTGGGTGGGGTGACGTTATTTCTGGTGGCTAGAGTCTACACAAAAGAATGATGGTGAGCTAATTCCATTCACACATCTGGATAGTCATGCCACCCCACAGGAGTTGGGGGCAAGGCTTCCCTTTAAGATAAGGTATGGGGAACCCCAATCTGATTCTGAATGAGGGTGGGGTTCATGCAAGCCCCCCCAATCAGTCAACTTCATGGTGGGTGGTCTGGCTTCAAGATGGAGGCAGCCAGACCAAGCTGTGATTCCCCTCCCCCTCTTCTCTCAGGCACTCTGGAACACTATCTAACTAATGAATGTCTTTTACTATATCAATATAGGGATTGGGGAAAGGGGTGAAAGGCAGAGGGATTTTGGGGTGCCCTCTTCTCTATTTCTATGGGGTCCATCACTCGGGTGGGAACTTTTGGGATTCCCACTCCTAAGCATCTCCTGCACCTTCTCCTTCTGTTTCTATTTCTATCCTTCTCTATAATTGCAAGTTAGACTGGAAAGGGTCTCTCAGCAAGGTTAGGTAATGGAAGAAGGAGCCTAAGAGATTGCTCCCAATATGGAGTCCCAAACTTAGCTAACTTGAGGATTGAAGTCTTTCTGGGTGAGATGCGATGGGATGCCTTTGACCAGGGAATCAGGGTTTCAATGTCCAAAGAAAGATCCTCAAGAAGCCCTCAGGACTGGATTGGGGGTGAGATATTTTCCTCCTCCCTCTCTCAGTCCTCTGCCAGAAGTTCCTCCTCTCCCACTCCAGAGCCTCCCAGAATCCTCTCTGGTCCCAACTGTCAGTAACTGTCACCTATGGCCTTCTTCTGGCTCTTTTTGTCCCATCCACCATCCTGACAGTATATTCTTCCCTCATTGAATCAATTCTGATGAATAAGGCTCATATGATCTCCTCTGCACCTCCCTCATCTCCCTCCACTGTGAACATTCTTTCATACCTCTTTTATGCACCTCATTCTATTTTTTTCTCTTTGCTCTACTCCCAATGCATCCCTTTCTCATGCCTTGATTTTTTCTTATTTTTATAACATCCCATCATATTGGACTCAAACCATTTTCCTATGTCTATGCATATTCCTAACTTCCCTAATGATAATAAAGTTCTTTGGCGTTACAAGTTTCATCTCCTAATGTAGGGATATGCACAGTTTAACTTTATTGAATGTCTTTTGATTTCTCTTTTCTATTAACTTTTTTTATGATTTTCTTTTGTCTTACATTTAAGAGCCAGATTTTCCATTTGGCCCTGGTCTTTTCATCATGAATATTTGAAATTCCTCTATTTTATTGAATACCCATTTTTTTCTCATAAAGGATTATGCTAAGTTTTGCTGGGTAAATGATTCTTGGTTGAAGTTTGCACATTTGCTCTATGGAATTCCATAATCTATGCCCTCTGGTCCTTTAATGTAGAAGCTGCTAAGTCTTGTGTTATCCTGATTGTGGCTCCACGATATTTGAATTGTTTCTTTTTTAATGTTGCAATATTTTCTCCTTGACCTGGGAGTTTTGGAATTTGGGTATAATACCCCTGGGAGTTATCATTTTGAGATCCCTTTCAGGAGGTGATGAATGGATTATTCCATTTCTATTTTGTCCTTTAGTTCTAGAATAGCTGGAAAAATTTCCTTGATGATTTCTTGAAAAATGATGTGTAAGCTTTTTTTTTGTTTTTTTGATCATGGCTTTCAATTAGTCAAATAATTTTAAATTTATATCTCCTGGACTATATTTCACAAAGTCTTTTATTTTTTCATTCTTTTGAGTTTGTTTATTGATGTCACATAGAACCATTAGCTTTTACTTGCCAAATTATAATTTTAACATATTATTTTCTTGTGTGAGTTTTTTGCATTTCCTTTTCCATTGGGACAGTTCTACTTTATAAAATGAGTTCTTTTCCTCAGTGAATTTTTGCACCTCTTTTTAAAAAAAACCAATTCTGTCTTTGTATAGTGTTTGCTTTTTAGTGAATTTTTAAAAAATCTTTTTCCACTTTTTAAATGGATGTACTCTTCTTTGGGGTTTTGTGCCTCTTCTACCAATTGTCCTATTCTGATTTGTAAGACATTAATTTCTTCAGTATTTTTTGTGCCTCTTTCCTCAAGCTGTATAATCTTTTCCCATGATTTTCCTGTATTGCTCTCATTTCTTTTGCCAATTTTTCTTCTACCTATATTAATTGTTTATATTAAAATACCAGCATTTTCCTAGTCATGATAATATGGCTATTTCTCTTGATAGTACAATTTCAGAATTTGGGGGCTTGAGAGCAAATGCATATTTTTCTTGGAGGTCTTGGATGCTGCAATATTGACTTTGTTGTCTTCTTCAGAGTCTGAGTCTACCCTGTAACCTAAACAACTTTCTCTGTTTCTCTTTTTTTTGTTTGCTAATTTTCTTGCCTTTTTCTTGCCTTTTTATTTTAAAAATTATTAATTTGGGGGCTCTGAAACTGTGATGAAGGGGGAATTTTCCAAGTTTCAGGTTTTTTGTGCAGCTACCTTCAGAGCTGGCAATAGAAATCTATATGCTTTCAGGTCTTCTGAGGTCATATGATGTAAAGAGAAGTGTGTTTAATACCCTCCTGGCCTGTGCCCTTGTCTTTAGGTAACCCCAAGTACTCTTTTATCCCTCAGTACCATATTTGTTTCAGGAAAAGAATTTGGTAGGATTCCTTCTCTGCCTCTTTTCCCAAATAGTTTATGTAGAAATGGGATTAATTATTCTTTAAATGTTTCCTAGAATTCATTTGTGAATCCATCTGGCCCTGGAGTTTTTTTTCTTAGGAAGTTTATTGATAGGTTGTTTAATTTCTTTCTCTGTTTTAGGATTATTTAAATATTCTATTTCCTCTTCTCTTAATCAAGGCAATTTATATTTTTGTAAATATTCACACATTTCACTGTTTCAAATTTATTGGCATATAATTTTGCAAAATAGCTCCTAATGATTGCTTTAATTTCCTTTTCATTGGTGTTGATTCCACCCTTTTCATTTTTAACACTTTGATTTTCTTTCCTTTTTAATAAAATTAACTAACACTGTCTATTTTGTTTTTTCATAAAATCAACTCCTACTCTTATTTACTAGTTTAATTATTTTCTTTCTTTCAATTTTATTAATTTCTCCTTTAATTTTTAGGATTTCCAATTTAATCTTTACTTTTTAACATTCATTTATTTGAGGTGGGGCATGATTGAAATTTTATTTTTTTAGAAAATTTTCCAATGGTTACATGATTCATGTACTTATGCTCCTTTCCACCCCCCAAACCTTCACTACCCCCATAGCTGATGCACATTTCCACTGGTTTTTACATGTGTCATTGATCAAGACCTATTTCGATATTATTAATAGTTGCACTGGGGTGGTCATTTAGAGTCTACATCCCAAATACTGTCCACATCAACACATGTGTTCAAACAATTGTTTTTCTTCTGTGTTTCCACTCCTGTAGTTTGTCCTTTTCATGTGGATAGCATTCTTTTCAATAAGTTCCTCAGAATTGTCCTGGATCTTTGCATTGCTGTTAGTACAGAAGTCCAATACATTTTGCCACAGTCTCCTTGTACAATGTTCTCCCAGTTCTGCTCCTTTCACTCTGCATAAATTCCTGGAGGTGATTCCAGTTCACATGGAATTCCTCTAGTTTATTATTCCTTTGAGCATAGTAGTGTTCCATCACCAGCATATACCACAGTTTGTTCAGCCATTCCCCAAATTAAGGGCATACCCTCATTTTCCAGTATTTTGCCACCACAAAAAGCACTGCTATAAATGTTTTTGTACAAGTCTTTTTCCCTATGATCTCTTTGGGGTACAAACCTAGCAGTGGTATGGCTGGATCAAATAGAAGGCAATCTTTTAGCACTCTTTGGGCATAGTTCCAAATTGCCATCCAGAATGGTTGGATCAATTCCCAACTCAACCAGCAATGCATTAATGTCCCAGTTCTGCCACATCCCCTCCAACATTCATTACTCTCCCCTGCTGTCATTTTAGCCAATCTGCTAGGAGTGAGGTGGTACCTCAGCATTGTTTTGATTTGCATTTCTCTAATTATTAGAGATTTAGAACACTTTCTCAAGTGCTTATTGATAGCTTTCATTTCCTTATCTGAGAATTGCCTCTTCATGTCCCTTGCCCATTTATCAATTGGGAAATGGTTTGATTTCTTGTACAATTAATTTAGCTCCTTGTATATTTGAGTAATTAGTCATTTGTCAGAGTTTTTTGTTATAAAGATTTTTTCCCAGTTTGTTTTTTCACTTCTGATTTTGGTTGCATTGTTTTTGTTTGTACAAAAAAATAATTTCATATAATTAGAATTATTGATTTTACATCTTGTAATTTTTTCTAGCTCTTGCTTGGTTTTAAAATATTTTCTTTCCCAGAGATCTGACAAGTATACTATTCTGTGTTTACCTAATTTACTTATAGTTTCCTTCTTTATAGTCAAGTCATTCACCCATTCTGAATTTATCGTGGTGTAGGGTATGAAATGTTTATCTAAACCTTATCTCTCCCATATTGTTTTCCAATTTTCCCAGCAGTTTGTTAATTGACCATACTTCCCCCTGCAAGATTATATTTGGTTTTGCTGAGTAGTTGATTCTTTGTTGTAGGCTTACTTCCCTTGCTTTCTGGAATATCATATTCCATGCCTTCTGGTCCTTTGGTGGAGATGTAGCCATATCCTGTGTTATCCTAACTGTAGTCCTTGGTATCTGAATGACTTCTTCTTAGTAGCTTCTAATATTTTTTCTTTGGTCTGGTTGTTTTTGAATTTGACTCTAATATTCCTGGAAGTTGTCAGTTGTGAATTAAATGTAGGAGGTGATCTGTGAATTCTTTCAATTTCCACTTTTCCCTCTTATTTGAGAATGTTGGGGTAGTTTTCTTGCATAATTTCCTGTGGGATGATGTCCAGGCTTTTTCTTTTTTCATGATGTTCCAGTAGACCAATAATTCTTAAATTGTCTCTTCAAAATCTATTTTCCAGATGTGTGGTTGTGTCAATGAGTTGTTTCATATTTTCCTCAAATTTTTCATTTTTTAAATTTTTTTTTATATATTCTTCCTGCCTTGTGAAGTCATTTGCTTCTAGTTGTTGAATTCTAATTATTAAAGACTGGATTTCATTCCTGGATTTTTGGTCATTCTTCTTCTGGTCTGATTTTTTTGTAGATCTTCTTTCACCTTCTTTGCTTTGTTTTCCAGTTAGACAATTTGGGCTTTTAAAACATTATTGTCTGCTTTTAGTTCATGTATTTCCTTTTCCCAATTGTCTTCAGCCTCTGCTGATTTTTTTTGAGTTCTTGAGTTAGTTGGATTTTGAGTTCTTCCAAAGCCTGTGTCATTTCACTGGAGTTTTTGCTTGGTGTTCCTTGGTCTTCCTCTGATCCATTTGTTCTTTGTTCAGTTTCTGGATAGAAGCTGTTGATTGTGGTTTCTTTTTTCTTTTTCTGCTGTTTACTCTTATTTTTTTCCTTCTTTCTCTCCAGTAATTGGCTGTAATCTTGGTCCTCTGCTCATTTTTTTTTATCTGTGTGTTTGGGCTATTCAGTCCTGGAGGGCTTCTTCTCTACTCTGTTTACTAATTAGGCTAGTGGATCCTGAGGCCAGATTTTCCCCAGCTGGTGATAAAAGCTAAAGAAGTGAATTTGACTATTTTCATTGTAGTCTGTGGGGGAGGGGTGTTGGAGCTTCCTGGCCTTCTGAAGATCTCTAGTCTGCTATATTGATACTATTAATCCTGGGTGTGCTTGAAGTGCCCTGAGGTCAAAACCTCAAGAGAAAGCAGAAGTGGAGCAGTGCAAGATGGAGCATTTGTTCACCCTCTCTGGGTTTCTCTCCCAGTAGCCTCCCTGCTGTTCATGATCAGAGCCTTGAGTTTGGCACAGCTGTGCCAGTGAGGCACTCCCTCTGGGCTAGCGCCATAACCCATCCAGAGATTCCAGGATCTGTTGGAGACTCCGCACATTAGGTGGAAGAGGGGACTTGGGATCTTCCTCCTTTCTTTCCCCTCCCTCCAGACAGTTCCAAGAATTCAGGCTTTTTTTCTCTTTTTTTTTCCGTATACTTTTTAAGTTTGGTTCAGCTGGGGGATCCCCAGCTCTGTTCTGTTGTCATATTTGGTTTTATGTTCCCTTGGAGCCCTTTGTCCTTGATTGGTGATGAAGGTTTTTATGGAGGACTGGAGCCTTGCTGCTTCTATACCTCCATTTTCCCAGAATTCCTTAACACTCCTTAATCTTTAAACATGGATTTTTAATTTGTTATTTTTTATTTTTTTCAGCTGCATGCCCAATTCATTGATCTGAATTTCCTCTATTTTATCAATGTAAGCATTTAAAGATATAAATTTTTCCCTAAGTCCTACTTTAGCTGTATCCCATAAATTCAGATATGCTGTCATTCTCCTTTTTGTTGCTTCTTTTATTTATTCTTTGTCCTACACTTTTTTAAGTATTACATTATTTAGTCCCCAATCAATTTTTTATTTATATTTTTATTGAGCTTTATTCATTATCCTTTTTATCACATTATGATATGCAAAGGATGTATTTATTTTTTCTGCTTTTCTGCATTTGATTGGGAGGTTTTTATGCCCTAAAACACAATCAGTTTTTGTGTAGAAGCCATGCACTGCTGAAAAGAAGGAATATTCCTTTCTATTGCCATTCAATTCTCTCCAGAGATCTATTAGTTCTAACTTTTCTAAGATTTCATTCACTTCCTTTACTTCTTTTTGTTTATTTTTTGGTTTGATTTATCTACATCTGAAAGAGGGAATTTGAGATCTCCCTATAATTTTACTGTTTATTCCTGAAATTCATTTAATTTCCCCTTTAAATATTGAGAGGCTATAACATTTGGTGCATGTATGTTTAGTATTGATATTACCTTATCATTTGTTATCTTTTAACAAGATGTAATTTACTTCCTTATCTCTTTCAATCAAATCTATTTTTGCTTTAGCTTTGTCTGAGATCATTATTGCTACTCTTTCTTTTTTTACTTTAGATGATAATGAATAAATTCTGTTCCATCCCCTTGTCTTTACTCCGTGTGTCACTGCATTAAATGTGTTTCTGGTAAACAATATACACTAAGATTCAGATTTTTAATTCACTCTGATATCTGCTTCTATTTTATGGGTGAATTCATCCCATTCACATTCATAAATACAATTACCAACTCTGTATTCTCCTCCATCTTATTTTTCCCTTTTGATCTTGCTCTTTTCCCTTTCACTCTGTCTCTATTCACCAGTGCTTTGCTTTTTATTATGGCCCCCACTTTCCCCTTCCTCCTATTAACACTTCCTTTGCTTTGTGTTATTTCCTTCCTATTTCTCTATAACAAAGGATTCTATACCCTAATGGGTATGGTTGTTATTTCCTCTCTGAGGCAGTTATGATGAGAATAGTTTAAGTATTGTTAGTCACCACTTTTTTCCTCCCACCACTGTAATAGTTTTTGATAACTCTTTCAGTTAGATAATTAACTCTATTTTATCTCTCCCTTCCCTTTTTACTCAGAGCAATCCTATTTTTTACCCCTTGGTTTTTTTTGTATATCTTATCATCCTACTTAGGATCATACTTACATAGCAGCTTACTTCCCTGCTCTCTGTCCATGTATACTCCTAATTGTTCTATTACTATTAAGAATTTTAAACAATTACAAACATCTTTCCATCTAGGAATACATACAGTTTGACCTTATTAAGTTCCTTAAATTTTCTCTTTCTTATTTACCTTTTTAGGCTTCTTTTGGGTCTTGTGCTTAGACTTTAGATTTTCTGTTTCAGTCTGGTCTTTTCATCAGAAATGCTTGGAAATCTATTTTATTTAATGATCATTTTTCCCCCTGAAAGGAGATGCTTAGTTTTGTTGGTTAGGTGACTTTTGGTTGTAAACCTAGATCTTTTGCCTTCCTGAATATTACATCCTAGGCCTTCTCATCCTCTAATGTGGAGGCTGCTAAACCCTGTGTATTCCTGACCATACCTCCATGGTATTTAAATCATTTCTTTCTGGCTGCTTACAGTATTTTTTCATTGGCTTGAGAGCTCTTGAATTTAGCTCTTCTATTCATGGGAGTTCTCAGTTGATGATTTCTTTTGGGGGGGTGATATTTGGATTCTTTGAATTTCTATTTTATCCTCTTGGGATATCTGGGTAGTTTTCTTTCATAATTTCTTATATTATGAAGTCTAGACTTTCTTTTTATCCTTTCCTTCAGGTAGTCCAATAATACTTAAAATTTCTCTCCTGTATCTATTTTCAAGGTTAGTTTTTAAAAAAATAAGATATTTTATATTTTTTTCTGTTTTTTTCATTCTTTTGATTTTGTTTTATTGTTTCTTGGTATCTCATGAAGTTATTAGCTTCTAATTGCCCATTATAATTTTTAAGAGATGATTTTCTTCTGCCAATTTTTGAGTGTCCTTTTTCATTTGGTTTATTTTTTTCTTAACTTCTTTCATTTATCTTCCCTATTTTCCTCTACCCCTCCAAACTGATTTTTAAAATATTTTTTGAGCTCTTCCAGAATCTGAGTCCAATTCGTATTTTCGAGGGACTTTGCATTTGTTTGTTTTGCTTTCACTGTCCTCTTCTGTATCTGTTCTTTGCTCTTTATCTCCATAAAATTTTTCCACTAATAGGAGTTGTTTTCTTTTTATGTTTGTTTATTTTTCCACACTTTTTCTTGACTTTCACTTTTATTTTATATGTAGGCTATATTCTCCCAGTAGATAGAGCAATCTTTTAAACTTTAGTTTTTCCTTCTTAGCCTTATTTCTGGGTTTCTGTATATCAGGTCTTTCAAGATGGTATAGTGGCTTATGGATTGGGAGCTCTGAGAAACACTTTCCAGTACTGATTCAATCATGCCCTGAGACCACTGATGTATAAAATTTGAGCCTTAGGCTTTGGTATAGGCTTTTGGTCTCACTCTGGTCTTAGTCATGTCAGACACACAGCACACAACAGACTACTCTGTCCTAGGACTCCCACTTGAGTTTTTCAAAGGGCCAGCAAGGTTCCCTTATATCAGCACCCTGGGGAGTGCTCCTTATATGCATGCATCAGGGGCCCAGCTCTGGGTCTCCCAAGTGCCCCTAACTGGGTTCAGGTTCTTTATACAAGTCTCAAGTGGGAGTCCTGAGCTCTATCTTTTAATTAGTTCTATTTTTACTTTTCTTTTTTCTGAGATCATAATTTCTATCCTGGCCATTTTCTGCATCAGTTAAACCATTCTAGATTCTGCCCCAGTTTTATTTTAACCCTGCTTATTTAAACCCTGAGTGCTTTTTTTTTTAACATGTCTCTTGAAAACAACATATTTCTGGGATCTAGTTTTTAGTCCATTTTGCCATCTGCTTCTATTTTATGAATGAGCTCATCCCATTCACATCTACAGTTATTATTTTTTATTATATTCCCCCTCCCATTTTCTTCTATTTATCTTTTCCTATCTATTACCTGTCCCTACTAAAAAGTCTGTTTAGTTTCTGAGCACTTCCTCTCTTTTGTCACTCTTACCCTTTCTCTTTTCCCTCTTCTACTACTACTTCCCTTTTGAGGAAGAAAGTTTTATGTGTCCATTTGAGTGTGTATATTTATTCTTTCTTCTTTGAAGCAGTTTCAATAAGAGTGAGGTTCAAGCATTTCTCACTTCCATATTTCTTTCCACTGTAAAAAGTCTCCCTTATGAACCTCTTTCATGTAAGAAAATTTCCCATATTCTCATTTTCCTTTCGTCCAATGCATCCTTCTTTCTTGCCTCTTCATTTTTTTAGATCATCCCAGTATGATCAACTCACACCTATACATGTATACTCTTTCTAACTGCTCTAATAATCATAACGTTCTTAGTAATTACATGTATTATCTTCCCATATAAGAATGTTAACATTTTAAACTTAGTTTTTTCATGCTTATCTTTTTATACTTCTCTTAAGTCTTGTGTTTGTCAAATTTTCACTGTAGCTGTTGTCTTTTCATCAACAATTCTTGAAAATTCTTAATTTCATTAGTGTGCTTTATTCCCTGAAAGATTATACTTTTTTTAGATATATTATTCTTGATTGTAATCCTATTTCCTTTGCCTTCTGGAATATCATATTCCAAACACTTCACCCCTATGGTAAGGAAGCTGCTTTTGCAATACTGACTATAATGCCATGATATTTTAATGCTTTCTTACTGTATACTTAAAATATTTTCTCAGTCTCAATGCTCTGAAACTTGTCTCTGTTTTTAGGAGTTTTCATTTTGGAATTTCTTTTAGGAGATTATTTCAATTTCTATTATGCCATCTGGCTCCAAAATACTAGGGCAGTTTTCTCTTATGGTTTTTAGAAATATGATGAGTAGACACATTTTTAAAAATCATTACTTTTTGGTAATTCCCTCCTTTCACAACATGGCAAACATAGAAACATGTATTGCATCATAGAACATGTGTAACCTCTGTCACATTAATTGCTGTCTCAGGGAAGAGAAAGAGAGAGTGAGAGAATATGGACCACAAAATCTTAGAAAATGATTATTAAAAATGTGTTTACACATATAAAACAATTTATTATATATAACATATATAATATAAATATAATTTTTAAAGTTGGGAAATTATCTTTGTTCTATTTTTGAGTCCATTTGTATTTTCAATGAAAAATTTTGTATTTTTTTCTTTCTTTATACATTTTAAGTACCTTAATGGCTCATGGAGCCATTAATTTCCACTTACTCAATTATAAGTTTTAGGTAATTTTTTTCCTCAGTGAATTTTTGTGCTTCTTTTTTTCCATTTAACCAATTATGCTTTTTTAATTTATTTTTTAGTTTAAAATTTTTTATTTAATTAATTTAGAACATTTTTCCATGGTTATAGGATTTATGTACTATTCCTCCCCCCATCCCATAGCTGATGCACAATTCCACTGGGTTTTACATGTGTTGTTGATCAAGACCTATGTCCATATTATTTATATTTGCTCTAGGGTACTCATTTTGAGTCAATATCCCTAATTATATCCCTATCCTCCCATGTGATCAGGTAGTTGTTTTTCTTCTGTGTTTCTACTCACACAGTTTTTCCTTTGAATGTGGATAGCATTCTTTCTCATAGGTCCCTCATAGTTGTCCTGGATTACTGCATTGTTGCAAGTAGAGAAGTCCATTACATTTGATTTTACCACAGTGTATCTGTCTCTGTGTATAATGTGCTCCTGGTTCTGCTCCTTTCACTATGCATCAATTCTTGGAGGTCATTCTAGTTCACATGGAATTCCTCCAATTCATTATTCTTTTTTTAAGAATTTTTATTTTTTAGAAAAGTTATCATGGTTACATGATTCATGTTCTTACTTTCCCCTTCACCACCGCCCAATATACCCGCCCCACAGCCAATGCGCATTTCCCCTGGTTTTAATATGTGTCATCAATCAAGACTTATTTCCAAGTTGTTGATAGTTGCATTGGTGTGGTAGTTTTGGGTCTACATCCCCAATCATGTACAACTCAAACCATGTGTTCAAGCAGTTGCTTTTCTTCTGTGTTTCCACTCCCATAGTTCTTCCTCTGAATGTTGGTAGGGATCTTTTCCATAAGTCTCTCAGAATTGTTATGGATCACTGCATTGCTTCTAGTACAGGAGTCTATTACATTCTATTTTACCACAGTATATTGGTCTCTCTGTATAATGTTCTTCTGGCTCTCTTCCTTTCGCTCTGCATCAATTCAAGGAGGTCTTTCCAGTTCACATGGAATTCCTCCAGTTTATTATTCCTTTTAGTGCAATAATATTCCATTACCAGCATATACCACAGTTTGTTCAGCCATTCCCCAATAGAAGGGCATACCCTTGTTTTCCAGTTCTTTTCCACCACAAAAATTGCAGCTATAAATATTTTCGTACAAGTCTGTTTATCTATGATATCTTTGGAGTACAGACCCAACAATGGTATGGCTGGATCAAAGGGCAGGCAATCTTTTATAGCCCTTTGAGCATAGTTCCAAATTGTCATCCAGAATGGTTGGATCAGTTCACAACTCCACCAGCAATGCATTAATGTCCCAATTTGGCCACATCCCCTCCAAAATTCATTACCCTCCCCTACTATCATTTAGCCAATGTGCTAGGGGTGAGGTGATACTTCAGCATTGTTTTAATTTGTATTTCTCTAATTATTGGAGATTTATAGCACTTTCTCATGTGCTTATTGATAGTTTTGATTTTTTTATCTGAAAATTGCCTATTCATGCCCCTTGCCCATTTATTGATTGGGTAATGGCTTAATTTTTTATAAAATTGATTTAACTCCTTGTATATCTGAGTAATTAGACCCCTGTCAGAGTTTTTTTGTTATAAAGATTTTTTCCCAATCTGTTGTTTCCCTTCTGATTTTGGTTGCATTGTTTTTGTTTGTACAAAAGCCTTTTAATTTAGTATATTCAATCATCCCATTCACATTCAGAGTTATAATTATCAGTTGTGTATTCCCCAACATTTTGGTATCCTCTCTTAGTTCTACCCCTTCCTCTTAGGCTATTTCCTTTTAAACCAGTGATTTGTTATAAACCAGTAACCCTTATCCCCTTCCTTGATTTACTATCCTTTCTACCCCCTCCCTTGTTATTCCCATGTTTTTGTTTTGAAGACCTAATGAATTCCCTTTCCCTTCTCCTCCCCTCCCTTTTTTAACGTCCCCACTTCTCTGCTCCCCTTTATTTATCCCTTTTGACTTTCTCAGTAGGGTTAGATAGAGTTCTATATCTCAATGGATATAGCTATTCTTCCCTCTCAGGGTTAATTCCACTGAGAGTAACGTTTAAATATTACCTCTTAATGCTCTCTTCCTCTCCTTCTTATAATAGTATTCATTCCCTCCCCTTCCCATGCCCTCTTTGTATGTAAGAGAATATCCTATTTTTCTTATTCATTCAAGTTTCTCTTGGTGTTCTCTACCATTCACCCCCTTCTTTCCCACCCACCATGTTATCATCTTAGACCATTTAGTGCTCCAACATCTCTGTGAATAATTCTTCTAATTACTATAATAGTGGATACTATAATAGTGAATAGAGTTCACTACAGAGAATTACACATAACATTTCTCCACATAGGAATACAAAAAATTACATCTTATTGAAGCCCTTAAAGAGGCAAATTTAAAAATAAGTGTTTTATTTCTTTCCCCTCTGTTTCTTATTGACCTTTTCATGTTTCTTTTGGTTTTTGTGGTTGGACATCGAACTTTCCACTTAATCCTGGTCTTTTCTGTGCAAATATTTGGAAATCTTCTATCTTGTTGAATGCCCATACTTTCCCCTGGAAGTATATAGTCAGTTTTGATGGGTAGGAGATCCTTGGTTGTAGACCCAGTTCTCTTGCCTTTCTGAATATCATATTCCAAGCCTTGTGGTCTTGTAGTGTGGAGGTTGCCAGATCCTGTGTCATCCTGATTGGTGCTCTTTGATATCTGAATTGTTTCTTTCTGGCTTCTTATAAAATTTTTTCTTTTACTTGGAAGCTCTTGAATTTGACTATTATATTCCTTGGTGTTGTCTTTTCAGGGTTTCGTGTAGAGGGTGATCTATGGTTCCTTTCAATGTCTACATTGCCCTCTTGCAGAACTTCAGGGCAATTTTTCTGAATAATTTCCTTTAGTATGGAGTCCAAATTTCTTTAACTTCTGCTTTTTCAGGAAGACCAATGATTCTCAATTCATCTCTTCTAGACCTGTCTTCTTGATCTATCAATTTCTCAGTGAGATATTTCATGTTTCCTTCTATTTTATCAGTCTTTTGCCTTTGCTTTATTTGTTCTTGTTGTCTTGAGAGATCATTGGCTTCTACTTGCCCAATTCTTGTCTTTAGAGACTGGTTTTCTACTATATTCTTTTGATTTTCCTTTTCAATTTGGTCTATCCTGTTTTCCAGCTATTTGATTCTGGTCTCCAATTTGCTTATCAATTCTTTTGATATGGGGGCATCTTTTTTCTAATTGCTCAGTTCTAGCCTTTAGAAACTGATTGACTGGTTTTCCGCTATAATATTTTGGTTTTCCTTTTGAATCTGGTCTGTTTGGCCAATTATGCTTTTTAAGTAGTTATATACTTTAGTGAATTTTTTAAACATTATTTTCCATTTTCCCTATTCTGCTTTTTTCATTGATTTATTTTATCTACTTTACTATTAGACCTATTCTGTGTTTTAAGATATTATTTTTTTCATATTTTACTTTTTTTGTGGGAGGAAGCTCTTTTATTTATTTTTACTTATTTTTTATTTTTTTATATTTACTATAAGTAAATTACTTATTTACTTTAATTATTAGTTATATTTTCACAATTTTCTTGCATTACTCTCATTTCTTTTCCTGACTTTTTTCCCCACACACATTTCTTTCCTTACCTCTTCTAATAATTCTCATTGGGCCTGTGTCCTATTAACATTTTTCTTTAAAGCTTTCGTTATCCCTATTTTTTATGTTGTTTTTTTTCTGTGCTTATATTTTGATCTTCCTTGCCACCATAGTAATATTTTATGCTCAATTTATTTTTGTTGTTATTTATTCATTTTTCTAGCCAATTTCCTGACTTTGACCTTTATATTAATGTTGAGCTGTATTCATCTAGAGGTAGGGAAGAATTTTCTCATACTTCAGGTTTTCATCATCCTGTTTTCAAATCTAGTACTAAGAGTCTGATAATTTTAGATCCTTCTAAAGTGATCTGATCTGGGGAAAAATGTGGTCTCTGTTATATTGATCTTTACTCAGGTTCTTATTCAGAATCAGAGTGTGATCCCCTGCAACCATAAGCTCTAGTGCTGTTCTTGGTACTAGAACAGTAACTGGGTCCCCTACTTTTCTGTATCCTTAAGTTCTAGTGTTCTTCTCAGCCTTAAAACTGTGACCAGGGCTCCCGTTTCCTTGTGACCAATCACAAGCACTCATCTTCAACCCAGAACTCTGAATCAGAAGTGCATGTCCACAATAAAATTGGCAATCAGGGCCAGTTGTATCCATTGCTACCAAAAGACACCCTGTAATCTCTTTCTCACCAGTTGTCTAAACTTTTACTTTTTCTGAGCTGAGAAAACAAAATGAAAGGAGATAAAAACTGTCTAATAAAAGGAGAAAGAGAAAGAGTGATGACACAGTCTGGAAAAAATCAAATATGAGAGGAAATGTCAAGAAAAAACAAAATGGAGAAGGGATATAAGATACTATGTTCAGCAAAATCAGATATAGAAGATAGGCAAGAAAAGTAATGATTATCAAATAGGAAGAGGAAAGGATTATAGAGTAGACAATATTTTCTAAGAGTTTGTTAATGCTTGTTAAGGCCCCAAAATTTATCCCTTGCTAATACCTCTCATTTTCCTGAGATATCATGTTCCTCAGGCCCAGATCTAGCAGCTCCAGGCTAAAATTTAGAATTTTGACATATTTTACTCAATTAATATGTGCTACAAGGTTGGCATAACAAAAGTGTGTGTACACTTAAGGTAAACTCTGTCAATTTGTTACTGTCAAAACCACTGACCAGAACCATGGGCCAATTCGGACCAATCATGTCAACTCTGAGTATTATAAAACACATGTAGGAACCACATCCCAATCAATATGGCTCTGTCATAAATAGAATTTCAATCACCAAACAAAACTATCTCCCTCCTTGTTGCTGGACAAATCCTGAGAATAGATGCTAAGGTTGGGCAAACTCTATCTTGTCACTAAACCAATATTAAAATTGTTATAACTATATCTTCTTTGTTTTGCCACAATGATTTATATCAAGTCTGTACCTTGGTATGTTGGGTTACACTTGAGTAAGTGTCTTTCCCCATCATCTCATTGATTGTTCTTACCCTCCAAAAGAATAAAACTTTAAAGCACTTTATGGGTACTTCTGGTTATTTTTGTACCCCATTTGAGTGGGTGGCCAAAAATCTGAAGCAGAAAAATTAGGTGGTAGCTTGAGGAAATGTTAAAGTGAAATGAAAGATGGTTTTCATCACTGAAATTATCATTCTTGTCATCATCACTGTTGTTTAAAGGGTTTTGGAGTAGTGAATTCCTAGATATATCTATAGGCACTAGAGAATGTACCAGTTCATATTAGGGTTTGTTCTTCTTGTTTTCATTATTTTTTTACTAAATTCAACAGAACCAGGAAAGTTATAATAAATTGAACAGCTAAAATAAATTGGGTTGTTACCAGTTACTGAAAATTATACAATATTTATCCATTACTTTAAGCCATTTTGGCCTTCAACAAGTTAGCTTCATTTAAAAATAATACAAATCACACAGTCTATATTAATTTGAGGATGACATAACTAAAGTCTTTGCCATCCAAATTAGATTCTCCTAAAAAAATGAGATGAAAAAACATTAATGCTTAATATCTATTTTTTCTTCTATCACCTAATTTTGGTGACTTCACAGTTTTGCTGCAGTTCCTGCTATAGCTGATAACTTTTTAATTTTTCCCTGTCTCATTTTCTGAAATTTAATAATACAAGAGATGAATATTTGTGATTTGGTAAAATAATATTATTTGGAGCATGTTTTAGATTGCTGTCAGATGTGAGAAAAAGAAGGTTGCAAAATTTAACTTGCACTTGATTATTTGTGCAAAGTACAGTAATATGAAAGGAATTACAGAAGAAGCAATGTATCACATAACACTTTAAAAAGATAGAACTAGAAAAGGTGGTGAGTCAGTCATTTAGGATATCAAGGGATAATCTTAATAACCTGCTCCAGAGTCATATCAATTCAGTGTCAAAATATCTATGTGACAGCTTCCAGCATATTTGGAGAACACAGATTCAGTTTGAAGGATTTATGGGAAAATATGGAGGTGAACCACAGTGCATAAGAAAGAGTACACTGGCTGTGAACCACACTAGGAGAAAGAAAATGCACATCAGTTAGATGACAGATCCATTGAAATAATGAGTAAACTTCTGGGGGTAGAAGGGAAGGCACAAGATGGAGAAGTAACTAGGATAGGAGCACCATTTCATCATGAAAATCCTCTCTGAAAAATAGTAAAATATCACCAAAATTGGAATACAGGAGTGAAATAACCTTCCAAAAATAACCTTTGAATAGGTAGGCAGAGACCATCTAGGGAACTGAGGTGAGAGGGGAGCAGAGTTAGCAAGAGGCATAGCAGTGAATGAAGAGAAAGCCAAGTGCAAACCATAGCCAGCCCCACTCCAACCCCACCCTACATCTACTCACAGGTTCAGAACACAAGCCCGAGCTATCAGATACTGAAGTCCTGCTGGGGCAAATAATGTCAACTCACACCCCTTGATATTTCAAACCTGTGGAGACATCTGGAGTCCCAGCCCAGGACAATCTGGGCTGAAGGGGGCCAACCTGTGTAGGTCCAGAGGGAAGCCATGAATCCTAGTCTGGGCTTGAGATGAAGACATAATCCATAGTTTGGAGTGAAGACACAGTTCTCAGAGGGAGCGTCCCCAGGATCTTTTTTGTGCAAAATTAAGGGTAGAGCTCCAGGAAAGGGAAATCAAGGTATACCTGATTGAATCAATACCTTGAAACCCAAAAAGTTTAGCCTAAGCTTGGGGCTAGAATTTGATCAGCCCCTGACCTGACCGAGTCCAGACTGAGATCAAAAGCTTACACCCAAGTCTGAGGAAGTTTGTAACCTATCATCATCTCAAGGGTCAATTTAATGAGCACTTGGAGAGGGCTTTCAGAGTTTTCAGCCCTAAGACCATCTGGTAAACTAATAACAACACAGAAAATAAGCTGAAAATAGCATCAAGGAAGGACTGAAGTTTAAGAGGGTACTCCAAACTCCCAGAAACCACAGCTTACCTTTAATTAGATATGAAAAATGAGCAAACAACAAAAAAGCATTGAAATCTAAAGAATTTTTATGGAGACAAAGAGCAAGGTACAGAAACAGAAGGGGACAGTGAAGGCAAAGGAAACACACCCAAAGTCCAAAAGGAAAATATGCATTGGACAAAGATTCTGGAAGAGCTCAAAAAGACTTCAAAATCAAATAAGAAAGGTAGGAGAAAAGTGGAGAAGGGAAATAAAAGTGATGCAAGAAGAAATAGGCCAATTGAAAAAGGAGAACCAAAAACTGACAGAGGAAAACCAGGCCTTAAAAATCAGAATGTATCATCTAGAAACTGATTATTTCACAAGAAATCAAGAAACAATAAAGCAGAATCAAAAAATGAAAAAAAAAAACAGAGGAAAACATGAAATATCTTATGGAAAAAAGCAACTGACCTAGAAAATAGATATAGGAGAAACAATCTGAGAATTATTGGACTACCTGAAGACCATGATGAATAAAAAAAACTTTGGATATCATTTTATAAGGAATTATCAAAGATAACTCTCCAGATATCCTTGAACAAGAAAATAAAATTGAAATTTAAAGAATTCACAGATCACCTCCAGAAAGAAATCATCAATTGACAATTTCCAGGAATGTAATAGCTAAATTCAAGGGCCACAAAGCCAAGGAGAAAATACTTCAAACAGCTGGAAAGAAACCATTCAAATACCACAGAGCTCCAATCAGAATCACTCAGTACCTAGTAGCTTCTCATTAAAAACTCATAAAGCAAGGGATATGATATTCAGGAAGGCAAAGTTTTTGAGTTTACCACCCAGAGTCACCTATCCAGGAAAACTGAGTATATTCTTTTCGGGGCGGGGGGGGGGGATTGGTCATTAAATAAGGTAAGATATAAGATTTTTAAGCATTCCTGAGGAATAAGCCAGACCTAACCAAAAAATCTGAAGGTCAAGTATGAGATACAAGAGAGGCCCAAAAAGGTAAATAAGAAAGAGAAAACTTAAGGAACTCATTAAAGGAAAATTGTTTATATATCTACATGGAAAGAGGATTTCTGGAATTCTCAAAAATTACTCCCAATAGTAGAGAAGATAGAAGGAAAGAGGGTGGAAAAGTAAGATAATTATGATAATATGATGTATATGATGATATGATGTATATGTAAATGTGATGATATGGAATATGTATGTATGATATTATATGTATGCATATGAGTGACATGTAAAAATCAATTAAGGTTTGAAGGAGAGGGTTGCACTGAGAGAAAAGGGAAGGGAGAGATAGAATGGGGTAAATTATGAGAAAAATCAATACAGAGAGTGGAGAATAAGGATGGTGACCAGTAATGCTTAAACTTTCCTCTCAGCTTAGGTGGCTCAGTGAGGGAAAAATGAGTGTAAGCAGTGGTGCATAGAATTCTATCTTACCCTAAAGAGAAGGAGAAGTGGAACAAGACAAGGGAAGCAGGGGATAGTTGAAGATAGGAGGAACTGGGGGGAGTGGTGACAAAAAGCAAAATACTGGTGAGGAGAAACAGCATGAAATGGAATAGAGCAGAATCTAAAGGGAATAATACTATAGAGGGCAATACACAGTTAGTAATCATGAAGCTTAATATGATTGGGATGGACTCACCCATTAAATGGAAGAGGATAGCAGAGTAGATTAAAAACCAGAATTCTACTTTATGTTGTTTAAAAGAAACACATTTGAGGCAGGGTGACACACATAGATTCAAGGTAAAAGACTAGGCTGGAGCAGTATTTATTATGCATCATCTAAAGTAAAAAACAAAACAAAACAGGAGTAGCAATCATGATAACAGACAAAGCCAAAATAGAAATTGATCTGAATAAAAGAGATAAGGAAGGAATTTACATTTTGCTAAAAGATAATATAAACAATGAAGTAATAGCATTACTAAATAGTTATGCCTCAAATGATATGGCATTTAGAATTCTAAAAGAAAAATTGAAGGAGCTCAAGGTGGAAATAGATAGTAAGACCATACTAGTGGGAGATCTCAATCTTTCTTTTCAGAACTAGATAAATTGAACCAAAAAATAAATAAGAAAAAAGTAGGGAAGTAAATTAAATGCTGGAAAAATTAGAGTTAATTGATACCTAGAGAAAACTGAAGAGGGATACAAAGGAATAAACTTTCTTCTCAGCAGTATGTGGTACATATACAAAGATCAACCATGTACTAGGGCATAGAAATAGAGCAAATAAATGCAGAAAAGAAGAAATAATAAATGCCACTTTTTCACATCATAAAGTGGAAAAAATACAATTAACAATGATCTATGGAAACACAAATTCAAAATTAATTGGAAACTAATCCAATTTTTCAAATCTAAGGATCAAAAAAGAAATCATAGAAACAATTACAGACTTCATTAAATAGAATGACTCTGAGGAGACATCATATAAAAACCTTTTGGATACAGCCAAAGCAGTATTCAGGGGAAAATTTATATCACTGAATGCCTATAGCAACAAAATAGACAGGGAAGAGATCAATAAATTGAGCTTGCAACTTAAAAAATTAGAAAAAGAACAAATTAAAAATCCTTAGATAAAACTAAATTTGAAATCCTAAAAATTAAAGGAGAAATTGATAAAATTGAAAGTAAAAGAACTATTGAACTAATAAATAAGACTAGGAGCTGGTACTCTGAAAAAAAACAAATTAAAGAGATAAAGTACTAGTCAATCTAATAAAAAAAGAAAGAAGGAAATCAAATTAATAATATCAAAGATGAAAAGGGTGATATCAGCACTAGTGAAGAGGAAATTTAGGTAATTATTAAGAATGATTTTGCTCAATTATTTGACAACACATACAACAATCTAGGTGAAATGGGTTAATATTTACAGAAATATAAGTTGTCTAGATTAACAAAAGAGGAAATAGTATACTTAAATAATCCCATCTCAGAAAAATAAATTGAACAAATCATCAAAGAACTTTTTAAGAAAAAATTCCCAAGGCCAGATGAATTCACAAGTAAATTTTATCAAACATTTAAAGAACTAATCCCAATGCTATAAAAATTATTTGACAAAATAAGCAAAGAAGGAATCTTACCAAATCCTTTTTATGACACAAATATGGTACTGATTCCCAAGCTAGGAAGACAAAAAAACAGAGAAAGAAAACTACAGACCAATCACCTTAATGAACATAGAAGCAAAAATCTTAAATAAAATTCTAGCAGACTAGAGAAAGTCATCACAAGGACTATTCACTATAGCCAGGTGGTATTTATACCAAGCATTCAATGATGGTTTAAAATTAGGAAAACCATCCACATAATTGACCATATCAATAATCAGACCAACAGAAATTACATGATTATCTCAATAGATGCAGAAAAACTATTGACAAAATACAGTACCCATTCTTATCAAAAACACTAGAAAGTATATTACTAGAAGGGCTATTCCTCAAAATAATAAACAGTATATATTTAAAACCATCAGCAAATATCATCTGCAATGTGACAAGTTAGAAGCCTTCCTAATAATATCAGGAGTGAAGCAAGGATACCTATTATCACCTCTATTATTTAATATTGTACCAGAAAAGCTAAAAGTAGCAATTAGAGAAGAAATAGAAATTTAAGGGATTAAAGTGTGCAATGGGAAGACTAAACTATAGGAGACTAAACTACCACTTTGCAGATGATATGATGATATACTTAAAATTTCTAGATAGTCATCTAAAAGGCTACTGAAAATTATAAACAAATTCAGCAAATTTTCAGTGTACAGGATAAACCCACACAAATCATCAGCATTTCTGTATATTTCCAACAAAATTCAGCATCTGGAGTTAGAAAGAGAAATTCCATTTAAAATCACTCTACACATAATTAAAATATTTAGGAATCTATCTGCCAGGACAAACATGGACATTATATGAACAAAACTACCAAACACTTTTCACACAATTAAACCTAGATCTAAACAATTGGAAAGATATTAATAGCTCATGGGTAGGATGAGCTAATATAATTAAAATGACAATCCTACCCAAATTTGTCTATTTATTCAATTCCATACCTATCAAAGTACCAAAAAACTTTTTTATGTAATTTGAAAAAATTATAACAAAGTTCATCTGGAAGAACAAAAGATCAAGAATATAAAGGAAAATAATTCAAAAAAATGTGAAAGATGGATGCCTAGCAGTACCAGATCTTAAACTGTACTATAAAGCAGTGGTTGTCAAAACAATATGGTAGTAGCTAAGAGACGGAAGGGAGGATCAAAAGAATAGAACAGGGGTAAATGACCTCAGCAAGCTAGTGTTTGATTAACCCAAAGACGTCATCTGACACCCTTACCAACATAAATTTAGAATGTGTAAATGATTTAAATATGAAGAGTGAAATCATAAATAAAGGTAAACATAGAATAGTATACCTTTCAGATCTGTGAGTAAGGAAAGATTTTAATACCAAGTAAGATATAGAGAACATTGCAAAATATAAAATGAATGACTTTGATTATATCAAATTAAAAATATTTTTGTACTAACAAAACTAATGCAACCAAAATTAGAAGGGAAGCAACAAACTGGGAGAATATTTTTATAATAAATTCTCTGATAAAGGTTTTATTTCCTAAATATTTATGGAAAATTAAGTCAAATTTACAAAAAATCAAGTCATTCCCGAAACAAATGGTCAAGGGACATGAATAGGCAGTTTTCACATAATGAAATGAAAACTATCAATAAGCACATGAAAAAGTGTTCTAAATCCCTCCTGATTAAAGAAATGCAAATTAAAACAATTCTGAGGTACCACCTCAAACCTAGCAGGTTGGGCAATATGGCAGGAAAGGAAAGTGATAAATGTTTGAGAGTATGTGTCAAAATTGGGACACTAGTACTCTGCTGGTGGTGTTATGAATTGGTCCAACCATTCTGGAGGGCAAATTGGGAACTATGTCCAAAGAACTTTAAATGACTGTCTGCCCTTTGATCCAGTCATATTACTATTGGGTTTGTACCCCAAAGAGATAGTAGGGGAAAATACTTGTACAAATATATTCATACCTGAGATCTTTGTGGTGGCAAAAAGTTAGAAAATGAGGGGATTTCCACCAATTGGAGAATGGCTGAATAAATTGTGGTATATGTTGGTGATGGAATACTATTGTGTTGAAAGGAATATTGAACTGAAGCAATTCCATATGATAAGAAAGACCTCCAGGAATCATTGAAAAAAAATGAGTAGAACCAGGAGAATGTTGTACACAGGGACTGCTACACTATAGCACAATCAAATGTAATAGACTTCTCTACTAACAGCAGTGCAATGATTCAGGACAATTCTGAGGAACTTATGAGAAAGAATGCAATCCACATCCAGAAAAAGAACTGTGGGAGTAGAAATACAGAAGAAAAACATAGGATTGATGACAAGGTTCAATAGGGATGGGATTGTGGATGTTGATTTTAAAAGATCACTCCATTGGAATTAGTAATAATATAGAAATAGGTTTTGAACAATGATACATATAAAACCCAGTGGCATTGTTCATTGGCTATGGAGGGGGGAGCAAAAAGGGAAAGGAAAAAAACATGAGTCATGTAACCATGGAAAAATATTCTAAATTCATTAATTAAATTTTAAAAAACAATGAGTAGGAGTAACAATTTCAGATAAATGAATAATATAATAATAAGCATAATTGAATAAAGAAACAAGGAATACCACTTAATCAATTTTTTGGGAAATAGATTCTATCTTGTCCAATTTCATGTACATGAACAAGAATCCAAAAACCTGTCAAATATTTAATATTTGCTTGAATACTCTTAATGAATAGAAAACCCATATCATTTCCTCCATCAGAGTGTTGATTATATTTCTGTAATAATATACTGTGGAGATGTTTTTATTCATTTAAATATGTATATATTAATATTTTAATTATAGGCTATCTCCAAAAATAATCCATTGTTTAATTGCTAAATTATTTCATTTGAATAAGCTATCTTTCCTATAAAACTAGTGTCAATTTAAGAGCAAAATAGTTTTTCTATGAATAATTCATATATGTAATATATGTAGTTCATACATGTGTGTATATAATTTAAAAAACTTAAAATAACTTGTTTTGATTATATTATTAACTTCTATGATCTCTTCAGGGTACTTTGTAATATTTCAGTTAATAACTAAATAAACCCAATTTCAAAAAGAAATAAATATTCAGTAAAGAATAGAATTTATCTGATATCAACAAGGTGCAATATCCAATACTGTCCTGTTTTAAATAAAATAATCAACAATTCACTATATCAAAAGGATGTGATTTTATTCTTTTGTGTTCTTACTTCACAAGAGATGATCATAAACCCAATGATATTTAATATAGTAAATATTATTCATGAATTATAAATGTTGAAAAATTATTTCCTAGTGAGAAAATTAAAGGTCATCCATAAACATTCTATGTGTATCCTAGAAAAAGACATACATTTTCAGGTAACTGGGCTTGAATTTGAAGCTTTTTCTGCTTACTCAAATCTGCCAAATCTTGTACTCTATTGATATAGACTTGGAGATGCTAGAGGTAAACTTTAGATTATGATGAGGCATTTTAGTAGGACTTCAGTAGAAGAAAATAAAATTCATATAAATAATAATACAATAATCATAACTATCCTAAAATACATTATTATAGCTATTGAAATACTAGAAATGTAATCTGAAATAATGACTTCTATGAAAGTCCTAAGTTTGTTCAAATGGAACAAATTATAATCTTCCATTAAAAAGTTTTATTCTGTACTGAAAAGTAAGTTGAAGAGAAAATGTTCAATCTCATGACATAGTTCAGTTTTGTATTATGTAAATGCGTATTTTCTGTTCCTCAGAAATAAATTAATTTTTCAGATACAAGTGGACTTATGGAGGTCAGTGTCAAGGAAATTAAAATGACTAGGGATAAATTGCCAACTCAAATAAAGTGTGTATATCTCCCTGTAATGGACTCAACAAATAGGCAGGTTGGCATAGCAATGATTTTTAACTACTAACAAAAGAAATCAATAAGCTATGGAACTTGCTTAAAGGATTATGATAGTCAAATTAAGTTTTGTTGCAATTTGTACAATATATTTGTTTTTCTCCCAGTACCATGTATTATAAGCTATGTATGTCCAAAATTCAAATTTGTTTATATCTTAGAGGAAAAGTGAAAGGGAAAGTGGAATGTACTATCTTCTCCAGTTACCAGGAAGAATGAAATCTTTCTTGAGTAAAAGTAATAAATATTTCAAAGACCTAAGATGAGAAAAATGAAAATTTATCAAAATATAGAAAATAGAAGGAGTATTAAGAAAGAAAAAGTATGAATGTATTTCTGTAGATTGGGGCAAGAGGAGGTCATTCTGGTGTCCTCTTCAAGTCATTCAATACTATTTAGAGAAATAAGGAAAACTACTGTTCATTGCTAAAAGGTTTCAAAATGGGCAATTATTGATAATACATCAACAACTGAGATAAATTGTATTTACAGTGCATATAATAAATTTACTTTTATTCAATTCAGAAAGCTTTCTGTTAAATATTTATGAATATTTTTAAAATATTTACATTAAGTGCTTATGAAACTCAAGGTACCATGTTAAATATTAGATACACTGTACTTATTTCCAGTGAACTTACATTCTATTTGGGGGAAAATGTACATAGATTAATAAATTAAATATAAAATAATTTTTGGGAGAGAAGCACTAATAATTCTCATATTGGAAGTGGTACTTATATTGACACTTGAAAAGAAATAGAAGTCCAGTTGATGGATGTCACAAGAGAAATTTTTCAAGGTACAGAAGGTAGCTCGTGAAAAAAACAAAATATCATGAATAGACTATTACATTGGAATGATAAGTGGAGAGAGAGAGCGAAAAAGAGAGAGAGAGAATTGGGAATTGGGGGAGGGGAAGAGAGGAAGGGAAATTTATATTTTATTCAAAGTAGGGGAAATAAGTGCTCAGATCTATGATATAGATAAAATTAATTTGTGGGTTGTTTGGTATATAAAATAAGGGGGTCAGTAAATGGAGGGAATGAGATAAATAAGAATCAATAGTGATTATCAAGGTGAGAGAGAGAGTTGAGTAGGATTTGAACTAGTCTGCTGGTTTATGCTAGTGGAGAAGAGGGGACAAATATCAAAGTTGTTCTTTGAAACAGAGGTTCTGAAAGTAGAATCAACAAGACTTTTTTGAATGTGCCTAGGATCTTGAAAATCTGATAAAAGGTTTAAGTTGAAAATTGAAGAAGGAAATTACCATCAGAAATAAAAAAAAAACAATTTTATCTCCAGCACTTAAACTAGTTCCTGACACATAGTAAGCATTTCATAATAGCTACTTTACTGATGCCAAATAATTATATATAAAGGGTAAAGGAGAGTGGAGATCAGAGATGACTTCTGAGGATATGAACGAGGATGTCTGAAAGAATGATGATAGTCTCAACAGATACAGTTAAATTAAGACAAAAAATATTTAGTTTATATAAAAAATTAAAAAAGATCAATTTTGAATGTGAGCTTGAAATGTCTATGATATATCCAATGAGAAATGTCCAGTGGGTAGTTTTTTTGTGTGAGATTAGACTTTAGTAGGGATATCAGAATGAATATATTTATATATTTGGAGACAATTTGTATAGAGTTAACAATTGAACACATTGAAGTCTATGAGATGACCAAGAAAGAATGTAGAGAAAGAGCAGGGACTAGGATGGTGTTCTGAGGCATATATATTTATAGGAGATAGTTTGTGGATCACGAAGGAGGAGCACTGAAAAAAAGTCATTACCTTTCCCAGTAAAGAAATTATTAAATACTGGCCTGTTTTTGCAGGCACCTGTGTATCTAAGTTGGGGTTTTAAAATTGTCACATTTTGTGGTGACTTCAAGTCATGTGGATCTTTGCCACATAGACTGATGAGGTATGTTTTCTGTACTCTTTGTGACAGGAGTGTTAAATAATTGGAGGGACTTAGTGCTCATCATTCTGTCATGGTTAAGTTACATAAGGTGACATGTTAGAATAAAAATTATGAGCTAGTGGGGAAGAGTGGTTACTTCTAACAGTATCTAAAAAAGCTAGGCACTATGCTGGAGGAGAAGGGGTGAACTAAACCAGACATCAAAGCTGAATTTTTGAAAAAAACATATTTAAGCAGATAAATACAAAATTACAAGCTTTACATTATAAGAATAGTATATTCTTAGATTATTTATCTTGTTTCCATGATGTTGTTTCTTGTAGTGTCAGAAAACTTGGTTTTTCTCAAATTGATCTATTTTATGAATGTTACATAGACTATAAATGAAAATTTACAGATCTTCAACAGCAGCATTGAAAATTATGTTAGTACTTCATCTACTTGCCTTTAGTAAATCTGAATCAATATGAGGAAAACATGGCAGACTTGAACAACATGTCTACGGAACTGCTCCTTTTCATATATTTTTAACCTTTACCAAAAACAATGAAATAAGGTAGAAAACTGTAGATATTTTCCATTTATTGTACTTTATCCTCTAGCTAATAACTTACATGGGGATGATGTTCTTCAAAAATAATTAATTATTATGACATCAGTAAAAAAAAAACCTGAAGTTAAGACAAAATGCTATGATGAATTATGACTGTTTTCTGATACTTACTTTTAAGGACATGGTGACATTAAAGGCTGAACTTACTTCATTTTTATACTCAAGCAATTATTTCATAAAGCAATACATTGTCCTTTAATCTGGCAGAAAATTTGTAAGTATTTGAATAGCTTTACTTTTATGAATATATAACTCTCTTTTATAAGAGAAGCACATTATACAAGGGGATATACAAAAATTCTACCAGATTACTGAATACTCACTGAATTGTGCTACCACAATAATGACAAAATAGCAGTAACAAATATTTATTGTGTAGCTACTGTTTGTAAGGTATTGTGCTAATTGCTATGGAAGAGGCAAAGATTTACAGTCTCTTCTTTCAAGTTTATAGTCTATGTGTGGAGAGAAGGGAAAATTAGTGAGAAGATAAATAACCACATAAGAATCCAAATAATAAGACTTTATTGAAAATACCACAAAGCAGCACATGATTAATTATCAAAAACAGACATAAGTGCTATTCATTCAAAGCAAGAACTGCAATGATGGAATGTGTCACCATTAGAATAAATCTAATTTAAGGGATACAATATTCATTGCATGTATTTGTTTGTTTTAATGTCTCTTTACTTTTACTTTTCTATTTTCTGTATTTAAACAACAAAAAGATAAGTATTTTTCTATACAAAAGAGAACTAGAAAACTGATAAATGAAGCAGAAACTATGAACTACTATTGTATCTGGTACTACTAGACAATTATTTTAAATTCCACATGAGATTCATGATTCTTTGTTTTTCCATGTTTTTATAATATTTTTCTTTTCAATAATCTATACTAGTAACATTTGTGTCATTTCACATTTTAAATTGTTTATAAATATTATAATTTTAATATGTTATAGTACAATGCTGAGTGATATATTTTCATTTATCATTCTGGTCAGAGTTTATTCATATTTCTTTTCAGATTTCATGACTAACAAGTTTAATCAATTTTCCCATTTTATTCAATTCAAATATTTTAAAAATACTTAATAAATAGAAATTTCATTGGAGAGTTTGACAGGATTGTATAGTTGTTATTTTTAAGCCATTTATTTTTTACCTTACTCTATTATTTACAGTGAAAAAGAATGTGGTGAAAATAAGTGTGCTCAAAATTAATGACTAATAATCGATTTGATGTGTTTGTATTCTATTGTCCCTCTTCTCATCCACTCACTTGATAAAAAAAAGGGGTTTTTAACCTTCTTTGATTTCTGATTTTCTTTTATTCCTCCCTCTACTCCCTGTTATTCAGGGCTGAAGTTCATTTTGCTTAAAATTGTATCTTTATAAATTTACCTTACCTCTTAATCTTCCCTTTCTTATTTTTCAGTTCTCTTGTACTTCTGATGGTTTTAATGTATTTATATCCAAAATTATGTCTGATAGTAAGTCTTCTCTATTTTCCATTTCCTCTATTAAGATCAGAAAAACAACAAAATCACAGCCAAATACTTTTATATGATTCCCTCAATAAATGAAAAGGAAATTATAGTTATGAATGGATATTTATTTCTTCTATCCCTAAAAATATGTAAATAGTCCAAGTAGTCCCTTAGACATACCCAAATATATATTTTTTTAATATGTGCTTTAAACCCTTCATTTATTTACCTTTCAAATTTTCTTCTCAACTTTGGTCTTTTTATAAGGAACATATAGAAATCCTCTATTTGATTAATTATTTAATTTTTTGGCCTAATTTTTTTACAATTTCCTGTGATAATTTTTTGTTATTTGTAAATTTTATCTTTGGACTTTGGGAATATTAAATTCCACATTTTCTTTTCATTTGATATGGTACAGTAAGATGCCATGTGAAAATGTGGTACATACTGTGATTTGTTAGCACTCAGTAATTTCTGGCTGTTGTAGAATTTTTTTCTTTTACCCAGAAGCTCTGAATTTTGGTTATAACATCCTTTGGCATTTTAATTTTGTGTGACTGGAGGGTTCTTTTTATTTTCACTTTGTTTCTGTTTCTAATTAATATGGACACTTTATCCACAATTTCTTGAAATTTCCACTTGGGTGGGAAGAAACAAAATAGCAAAGAAAGCACACAAATCCAATTGATCCCTACCAAATTACTCTTCAAAAAACTATGATATAAGATGTAAAATGAACAATTTTACTGTACAAACAAAACTATTGTGACTAAGATTAGAAGGGAAACAACAAATTGGAAAAAAAAATTATAACAAATGTCTGATAAAGGTCTAATTTTTCAAATTTGTAAAGAAATAAGTCAAATTTCCAAGAATACAAGCTATTCCCCAATTGACAAGTGGGCAAAGGATATGTACAAGAAATTTTCAGATGAAGAAATCAAAACTACCAATAATCATACAAAAATGTTCTAAATCATTCCTGATTAAAGAAATGCAAATTAAAACAACTTGCACCTATCACACTGGGCAACATGGCAGTAAAGAAAAGTGATTAATGTTGGAGGGGATTGTTGGTGTAGTTGTGAACTGATCCAATCATTCTGGAGGGCAATTTGGAACTATACCCAGAGGGCTATAAAACTGTGCATAAACTTGATCCAATAATATCATTAATGGGTCTGTATCCCAAAGAGATAATAAAAAAGGGAAAAGGACCTATTTGTACAAAACATATTTATAGCAGCTCTTTTTGTAGTGACAAAGAATTGGAACTTGAGGGGATGTCTTTCAGTTAGGGAATATTTGAACAAATTATGGTACATGTTGGTGATGGAATTCTATTGTGCTATAAGAAATGATAAGTTAGGTGATTTCAGAAAAAGTTCAAAAACATCTGCATGAACCAGTGCAGAGTAAAATAAGTAGAACTGGAAGAATATTGTACATAGTAATAGGAATTTTGGACAATGATTATCTGTGAAAATTTGGCAACTCTCAGAAATGACATAATCTGGGTCAATATTAAAATATTTATTGTAGGGAATGCTATTCACCTCCAGATAAAGAACTGTTATATTTGTCTTTCACATTAATGTATTTATGGTTTTATTTTGGAGTTTTGGTCAGGTATGACTTTGTTCTGATAATCATGATGAGAATAGAATTGTTTTTTGTATGACAATTAAAAAACCGAATAAAAAACCTATAATACTTCAAAATGAATTCTAGAATAGCAAAACCCTCACAAAGATGAGTTGAAATAGTATTTCAGCCTAAAACAACTTAGAAGGCTGGCACAAAAGATTTATTGAGCCTTGGTCAAAGTGGAACCCTAAGGATTATGTCAAAACAGGTCCTAACTTATGAGCCTCTGAATCATCAGCCAATTCTTCTGGACCTCTCATTCAAAACCATTATGGGGGCAGGAGTATAGGATGTCATATAACTGCTCAGTACTCTTTGAATTTGATTATTATAAAATATAGAGTCAAGTAAAACATGAACAAAAAATAAAATGACTAGTTTCAAAAATCTGGAGTCTAGAGAAGAGCATATGCAAATCAGAATAGAGATGTATTGTCTTGTATTTTATGATTTTGTAGATAATGTTCATTCTGTTGTAAAATAATCATATCAAAGCCACACAAGGCCACTTGCAATTATTCTAGGACACTCAAAGGGAGCCAAATATATCAGCAGTAATGGAATAGAATGTCTAGACAGACAAGGATTAGGGTCAAGCTTCAGGGAGGGGTATGACAAATATCACATGTCCAAGAACATAAGAGACATACTTTGACATTAGTTAAGGCAAGGAGAAGTGAACAAGTACAATAACTTCAGCAACTGATAATTAAAAGAAAACTAAATAAGATTCATACTTGGACTAAGGTTTTGGCTCTGCTTCTTGCTAGTTGTGTGACCTATATAGAAAGCTGATTTTTTGGTCCATTTTCTCATTTATAAAATGAAAGGGGTCACATGGGGGAATTAAATTGCTAATTTTTAGGATCTTAAACTTAAAGCAATCTGTAATTATTCACTTAGCCTTGAAGATTAAAAAATAACATTAAGAATAAGATGGTTTAATAGGTGTCCAATTTGTTTTATATATCTTTTTATGTGTAGAAAATTTGGAGTCTAAATGTATTGATTGCCAGATACTCAAAATGGATCATCTAAATGTTATTTATATTTGGTTTGGAAATATGATATATTTTCTGCGAAGAAAATTAGTCTTTTTAATTATGTTTTTCTCATACTTGCAAAAAAACCCCAACAACCTAATTTACATGTTGACCTGCCCAGCATATTGTATAAGGATGAGGAGAATGGAAATTAAGCCTGGAATTACAGATTTACTTTGCTTAATCCATAAAAGAGATGATGATAGGTAAGTGAATGTGGATTATATTTGAAAATTCAATTCTATTTGATTTCTATTTCTATCTAGTGCCATATATAATGAATTGTAACTATTTGAAAATATAAATAATTCAATGAAACTGAAGAAATACAAGCTTTCAAAGAATTGCTTCTGAGGATATAATTGATTACCAAAATTCGTAACTATAGCACAGAAATCAACCACAATATATTGGACAACAGATTTCTGACAGTCAGTAGTACATTGCCTCATATTGAAAATTTATATTACCATGAATTGTAGAAAATATTAAAATAGAATGATTGCATGCTACTGGGAGTGATTTTTTTCTCCTCCTGAAAGAATGTAATAACTGAACTCTGTAGTTTCTTATTAACAATATATAAAATTATATTTTAGAGTAAATGAATAAGTATGAATATTTTGTATACATAAAAATAAACATTTCAGCTTTTAGATCATGAAATTATCTACTGCCTCAAGGAACATAAATATAATCTACACTTTTTTATTACATTAACAAATAACTTCAAAAGTGAAAACCAACTCAGTTCACATCAAAGAATATTGATTACTCTCTAGACCAGGGGTCAGCAACCTTTTTGGCCGTGAGAGCCATAAATGCCACATTTTTTAAAATGTAATTTCGTGAGAGCCATTCAGTGCTCACAGTGTGTGCTGCTGTATCAGTGAGTGCTCCTGTAACAGCACCTGAAAAAAAGTTGACTTTATGGCTCCTGCACAAAGAGCAATCTCTGGCCCTCAAAAGAGCCAGATATGGCTCAAGAGCCATACGTTGCTGACCCCTGCTCTAGACTATAGTGACATATGAAATTTTGATGGGTTAATTTGTAGCCTAATAAATAGCAAGAAAATGGTCACCTGTTTATATTATAGAATGTGTATCAGAAGACATAAGGAAAGCTGTCAATTACTTGCTGAGAAAATAGAAACAAAGACATGAAAACAGACTGTTCTGCAAGTAAGCAATCAGAGTATCTTTAGTGAATAAACTGTTGTGCAATAATACTTTAAAAAGGGAAAAAGAATTATTGAAGACTCATAATGAATAAATGACTATGTTTAAATTAGTTCTGGATGCCACTAAACTTTCTTTAGTTGTGAGATAACTGTTTCCTAGGGTTGAGAAGACTGTAGAAGCAGGTGTTTAACTTCTAATATATATTGGATTATATTTTAAAACAAGACAGGCATATTGTAATGATCAGAAAAAAAAACATGAAGGCCTTTCAAAAAGAATAATGGGGAAGGTTCCGGGTTAAGATGGAGGCAGAGTAAGGAGCAGCTGCTTGATCTCTCCTAACAAAAGCATATAGGACTCCTCAAGGGGCATAAAAACAAATCCAGACAAATGAAGGGACTCCACAAAAGGGTGCAGCATTGAAGGTACGTGGAATCGGGGCATTTCCACACTATAAAGGGGTGAAACAGCTCTCACTAAAACATGAGGGGAAGAAGCCCCTCCCCCACCCCCACACCACATACAGTGACAAGATCAGCTCACAAGAGTTAAAGCAGGTTTGGGGCACCCATTAAGTCATTGGTAGCTCTAGGGCCTGTTCCTGAGAGCAGCAAGACTTAGGACCCCCAAGAGGCTAAAGAACACACACGAACTTTGAATACAGACCCTGAGAGCCAGTGTGGGTAAAGGCATTGACTTAGGCATGGACAAGGATCTCGAGTGCAGGCTTGGACATCTAGTGGGGAACCTGTGCAGACCGGAGCATGGCTGTGGAAGCAGAGCCCTGAGACTGTTGAAGGAGACTCAGGCAGAGAGGCAGACTGGGGATGACCAGGAGGCTTGACCCCAAGAACAATGAGACCTGAGATCTCAGGAGCCTAGAGAGAGCAGACAGATCCTGAGTGTGAGGATAAAGCTGAGAAGGGGCAGGGCTAACAATGGCAATCAAAAATCAGAAACCCCAGAAGAGAAAAATCATTAAGAAGAAATCTGTAACACTCGACAACTTTTACAGAGAGAAAATCCAGACAACAGAGCAAACAGCAGAGGAGAACAAACAAGTAATCATATCCAAACCTTCCCAAAATAATGAAAACTGGCCACAAACTATTGAAGAGTTCAAATCAGAGATGATGAGAAAGATGGAAGAGATCTAGCAAGAAAATAACAGTTTAAAAGGCAGAATTTTGCAATTGGAAAGTGAGGCTCAGAAATCAAAAGAACTGATAAGAAAATTGAACACCAGAAATGACCAGATTGAAAAGGAAAACCAAAAGATTATAGCCGAAAACCAGTCCCTAAAGGCTAGATTAGAGCAATTAGAAACTAATGATCTGTCAAGACAGCAAGAACAAATAAAACAAAGTCAAAAGACTGATAAAATAGAAGGAAACATAAAATATCTCAATGATAAAGTGACAGATCAAGAAAACCGGCCTAGAAGAGACAATCTCAGAATCATTGCTCTTCCTGAAAAAGAAGAAATTAATAGAAACTTGTACTCCATACTAAAAGAAATTATTCAGCAAAATTGCCCTGAAGTTCTACAACAAGAGGGTAATATAGACACTGAAAGGATATATAGATCACCCTCTACACTAGACCCAGAAAAGACAACTCCCAGGAATATAATAGCCAAATTCAAGAGCTTTCAAGTAAAAGAAAAAATCTTATAAGAAGCCAGAAAGAGACAATTCAAATATCAAGGAGTAGGGGCAGCTGGGTAGCTCAATGGAGTGAGAGTCAGGCCTAGAGACAGCAGGTCCTAGGTTCAAACCTGGCCTCAGCCACTTCCCAGCTGTGTGACCCTGGGCAAGTCACTTGACCCCCATTGCCCACCCTTACCAATCTTCCACCTATGAGACAATACACCAAAGTACAAGGGTTTAAAAAAAATATCAAGGAGCACCAATCAGGATCACACAGGATCTGGCAGCCTCCACGCTAAAAGATCGCAAGGCTTGGAATACGATATTCAGAAAGTCAAGAGAACTGGGTCTACAACCACCTATCAACAACCCATCAAAAATGACTATATACTTCCAGTGGAAAGTATGGGCATTCAACAAAATTGAAGATTTCCAAGTATGTGCACAGAAAAGACCAAGACTAAATGGAAAGTTTGATATCCAACCACAAAAATCAAGAGAAACATGAAAAGGTAAATAACAAACAGAGGGGAAAGAAAGAAAACTCATAATTTTAAAATTTACCTCTTCAAGGGCTTCAATAATATCTAATTATTTGTATTCCTATGTGGAGAAATGCTATGTATAATTCTCTATAGTGAACTCTATTCACTATTATAGTAATCAGAAGAATAATTCATAGGGAGAGGGTGGAATACTTAAATGGTCTAAGACGATAAGGGGCTGTGAAAGAGGGGGGTGAATAGTAGGGGTCACGAAGAGAAACTTGAGTGAATAAGAAAAATAGGATAATCTATTACACACAAAGAAGGCATGAGAAGGGGAGGGGACAAATACTATTATAAGGAGAGGAACAGAGCATTAAGAGGTAATATTTAAACCTTACTCTCAGTGTAATCAACCCGGAGAGGGAAGAGTAGTTATACTATCCATTGGGATATAAAACTCTATCTAACCCTACTGAGAAAGTCATAAGGGATAAACCAAAGGGAGTAGGGGAGTGAGGAGGTCAAAAAAGGGAGGGGAGAAGAAGGGGGAAGGAATTAATTAGGCCTTTAAAAATAAAAACAGGGGAATAATAAGGGATGGGGTAGAAAGGGAAGTTAATCAAAGTAGAGTATAAGGAATACCAGCTTAAAGAAAACCATTGGTTTAAAAGGAAATAGTGTAAGAAGAAGGGGTAGGACTAGGGGAGGATACAAAAAATGCCAGTGAATGCACAACTGATAATTATAACTCTGAATGTTAATGGGATGAATTCGCTCATAAAATGGAAGCAAATAGCAGAGTGGATTAGAAACCAAAATCCTACCATATGTTGTCTACAAGAAACACATATGAGGGGGGTGGACATACACAAGTTTAAGGTTCAGGGTTTGAGCAAAATCTTTTGGGCATCAAATGAGAAAAAGAAGGCAGGAGTGGCTATTATGATTTCTGACAAAGCCAAAGTAAAAATAGATATGATTAAAAAAGACAGAGAAGGTCATTATATCCTGATTAAAGGAAGTATAAACAATGAATAAATAACACTGCTCAATATGTACGCACCAAGTGGCATAGCATCCAAATTCCTAAAGGAGAAACTGGCAGAGCTCAAGAAGGAAATATATATAAAACCATACTAGTGGGAGATCTAAATATTCCTCTTTTAGATCTAGATAAATCAAACCAAAAATAAATAAGAAAGAGGTAAGAGAGGTGAATGAAGTCCTAGAAAAATTAAATTTAATTGATATGTGGAGAAAAATAAATAGGGACAAAAAGGAATACAACTTCTTTTCTGCTACACATGGTACATTCACAAAGACTGGCCATGTAATAGGTCATAGAAACATTACAAACAAATGCAAAATAGAAGAAATAATAAATGTAACCTTCTCAGATCATAATGCAATAAAAATAAT
Organism: Gracilinanus agilis; assembly: GCF_016433145.1. Classification (NCBI taxonomy): domain Eukaryota; kingdom Metazoa; phylum Chordata; class Mammalia; order Didelphimorphia; family Didelphidae; genus Gracilinanus; species Gracilinanus agilis. Next base: position 258,141,294 of record NC_058130.1, read on the forward strand.
AATTGGTAAGTGCACCTGGACAGGCAAATCAAAAACTAATTGGAAATTAAATAATATGATTCTCCAAAACCAATTAGTCAAAGAAGAAATCATAGAAACAATCAACAATTACATTGAAGAGAATGACAATGATGAGATATCTACCAAACTCTGTGGGATGCAGCCAAGGCATTACTCAGGGGAAAATTTATATCCTTGAGGGCATATATTAACACATTAAGGAGGGCAGAGATTAATGAATTGGGCAAGAAACTCAAAAAACTAGAAATTGAGCAAATTAAAACGCCCCACATGAAAACTAAATTAGAAATACTAAAAATTAAGGGAGAAATTAATAAAATTGAAAGTAAAAGAACTATTGAATTAATAAATAAGACTCGAATCTGGTATTTTGAAAAAATAGATAAAATAGACACAGTACTGGTCAATCTAATAAAAAAGGAAAGAAGAAAGCCAAATCGATAGTATCAAAGATGAAAAGGGAGATCCCACCTCTAATGAAGGGGAAATTAAGGCAATCATTAAAAACTATTTCGTCCAATTATTTGGCAATACATATAACAATTTAGGAGATATAGATGAATATTTACAAAAATATAAATTACCTAGATTATCAGCAGAAAAACACAATATTAAAATAATCCCATATCAGAAAAAGAAATTGAACAAGCCATCAAAGAACTCCCTAAGAAAAAATCACCAGGTCCTGATGGATTAACAAGTGAATTCTATCAGACATTCAAAGAGCAACTAATCCCAATACTATACAAATTATTTGATATGATAAGCAAAGAAGGAGTCCTACTAAATTCCTTTTATGACACAAATATGGTACTGATTCCAAAGCCAGGTAAATCAAAAACAGAGAAAGAAAACTATAGACCAATCTCCCTAATGAACATAGATGCAAAAATCTTAAATAAAATGCTAGCAAAGAGACTCCAGCAAGTGATCAAGAAGATTATCCACCATGATCAGGTGGGATTTATACCAGGAATGCAAGGATGGTTCAACATTAGGAAAACCATCCACATAATTGACCATATCAACAAGATAACAAACAAAAATCACATGATTATCTCAATAGATGCTGAAAAAGCCTTTGACAAAATACAGCATCCATTCCTATTGAAAACATTGAAAAGTATAGGAATAGAAAGACCTTTCCTAAAAATAATAAACAGTATATATTTAGTACCATCAAAAAGCATCATATGCAATGGGGATAAATTAGAAGCCTTCCCAATAAGATCAGGAGTGAAACAAGGATGCCCATTATCTCCTCCATTATTCATAACAGTACTAGAATCACTATCAGTAGTAATTAGAGAAGAAAAAGAAATTGAAGGTATCAAAATAGGCAATGGGGAGACTAAGCTATCACTCTTTGCAGATGATATGATGGTCTACTTAAAAAATCCTAGAGAATCAACTAAGAAGCTTTATCAACAACTTTAGCAAAGTTGCAGGATACAAAATAAATGCACATAAATCATCAGCATTTCTATATATTTCTAAAACATCACAGCACCAAGAGGTAGAAAGAGAAACACCATTTAAAATCACCATTGACAATATAAAATACTGGGAATCTATCTACCAAAACAAACACAGCAATTATAGGAAAACAACTACAAAACACTTTCCAAACAAATAAAACTGGATCTCAAGAACTGGAAAGCCATTGATTGCTCATGGGTAGGATGAGGTAACATAATAAAAATGACCATTCTACCCAAATTAATTTAACTATTTAGCGACATACCTATCAAACTACCAAAAAGCTTCTTTACTTAATTAGGTAAAACTATAACAAATTTCAAAAGGTCAAGAATATCAAGGGAAATAATGAAAAAAATGTGAAGGAAGGGGCCTAGCAGTTCCAGATATTAAACTATACTATACAGAAGCAGTCATCGAAACAATATGGTACTGGCTAAGAGTCAGAAAGAAGGACCAGTGGAATAGTCTTGGGGTAAATGACATCAGCAAGACAGTGTATGATAAACCCAAAGAGCCCAACTTTTGGGACATCAATCCACTATTTGACAAAAACTGCTGGGAAATTTGGAAAACAATTTGGGAGAGATTAGGTTTAGATCAACATCTGACACCCTACACCAAGATAAATTCAGAATGGGTGAATGACTTGAATATAAAGAAGGAAACTATAAATAAGTTAAGTGAACATAGAATAGTATACTTGTCAGATCTCTGGGAAATGAAAGACTAAAACCAAGCAAGAGTTAGAGAAAATTACAAAATGTAAATTAAATGTTTTTGATTATATTAAATTAAAAAGCTTTTGTACTAACAAAAACAATGTAGTCAAAATCAGAAGGGAAACAACAAATTTGGAAAAAATCTTTATAACAAAAAACTCTGACAAGGGTCTAATTACTCAAATATACAAGGAGTTAAATCAATTGTATAAAAATTAAGCCATTCCCCAATGGAAAAATGGGCAAGAGACATGAATAAGCAATTTTCAGGTAAAGAAATCAAAAGTATCAATAAGCACATGAGAAATCTCTAATTATTAGAGAAATGCAAATCAAAACAACTCTGAGGTATCACCTCACACCTAGCAGATTGGCTAAAATGAAGGAAGGGGAGAGTGATGTGGCAAAATTGGGACATTAATGCATTGCTGGTGGAGTTGTGAACTGATCCAACCATTCTGGATAACAATTTGGAACTATGCTCAAAGGGCTATAAAAGAATGCCTGCCCTTTGATCCAGCCATACCACTGTTGGGGTTGTACCCCAAAGAGATCATAGATAAACAGACTTGTACAAAAATATTTATAGCTGTGCTTTCTGTGGTGGCAAAAAAAAACTGGAAAATGAGGGTATGTCCTTCAATTGGGGAATAGCTGAACAAATTGTGGTATATGCTGGTGATGGAATACTATTGTGCTCAAAGGAATAATAAACTAGAGGAATTCCAGGTGAACTGGAAAAACCTCCAGAAACTGATGCAGAGAGAAAGGAGCAGAGCCAGAAGAACACTGTACACAGAGACTGATATACTATGGTAAAATTGAATGTAATGGACTTCTGTACCAGCAGCAATGCAATGACACAGGACAGCTCTGAGGGATTTATGGTAAAGAACGCTACCCACATTCAGAGGAAGTACTGCAGGAGAGGAAACATATAAGAAAAACAATTGCTTTAACACATGGATTGAGGTGGACAGGATTGGGGATTTAGACTTGAAACTACCATACCAATGCAACTAAGAACAATTTGGAAATAGGTTTTGATCAATGGCATATGTTAAGACCAGTGGAAATGTGCATCGACCATGGGTGGAGGGAGTGCGGGGGGTGAAGGGGAATGTAGGAGCATGAATCATGTAACCATGTTAAAAATGAATATTAATAAATGTTTTTAAAAAACAAACAAAAAAAAGAAAAATGGGGGCAGCTGGGTGGCTCAGTGGATTGTGAGGTAGGCCTAGCAATGAGGGATCCTAGATTCAAATCTGGAATTGGACTCTAACTAGCTGTTTGACCCTGAGCAAGTCACTTAACACCCATTGCTTAGCCTTTGCCATTCTTCTGCCTTGGAATCAATAAACAGTATTGAGTCTAAGAAGGGAGGTAACGGTTTTAAAAAAAAAGAATAATGAATGTGAGTTCCAACTTTAGGTTGTACTATTTTCAGTTGCTGTCTTATAATTCCTCATTCTGATTTTAGCAGAAGTTTAAGTAAATTTATAGATGAGCCTTATTTGTTTAGAAAAAATAAGAGGAACATAACTGGAAATTTTGTCATTACATGGATATGGCAAATGTGAAAAATGAAAATTAATTCATGGATGCTATGGATGAATTAATGAAAATTATTTCATGTCTATAAATAGCAAATATATTAACAGCAATGGCAAATTATTTTTGTTTTTATTTAAAGTATAGAAATGCCATTTCTCTTCATGAATAGATCTTACTCTAAAGTCATACACAGACTAGATAATCAAATAGTTTGGTCTGAATAAATGAAAGGCTTATTAAGTTGCTCTTTCTTTTTTTCCTTTAAATTTACTTTCAAACTAAATGTTTCTAATAGTCAAGTCAGGTAGTTGTATTATTTTATATAGCAACACATAAAATGGAAAAATACTTAATTGTTACAGTTAAAAACTCATTACAATACACCACTAAATCAATAATACCATTGCTCTGAGAATTTGATTTAACCTCCATTTTTCCACTGAACTTTTTAAGATAATGCATTCTTTATAGCATTTTAGTTAATGATGCATATAAGTACACATGAATGAATATGTTGAATATGTATATAATACATATATATCTAATTAATCTCTGCTTTGTTATAATTTTTGTACAACTTAAAAGAATATAAGAAATGAGGATCATGAGATTAACTTTGGAAATCTACCTATCAATTTATCTATATATACATATATATGTATATATATAAATTATACATACAGACATGTGAGGAAATTACAGGATCATGAGGTGCTGTGATCAAAGAACAGAAAATTTCTGAACACAATGCAATTCATAGCAGTCCATCAATTCCTTTATTTTACTGATGAGGAAACAATTTTTAGAGATCATTTGCAAAGCGGAGAGCAATATTTATTTTCCTTTTTTAATCCTCATTATCTGAAATTTTTGTCAAATTGTTCTATAGCTCCATTCTATAAAATAATTACAAAATAACAGTAAATAGTAAAATAATACATTAGGATATGTCAAAACTTCAAGAAATTTGATGCTAAACTTCCCACTAGATGTATTCACAGATAAGTGCTCTCCTTTGGGTTCATTCCTTCAGCTGAACTGGCTGATGAGTAGGTGGTATTTGGTAAATGAAAAGTTATTAAAAACCCAATAGTTCATTCTGCACTACCAGTGAATATTCAGTCCTGTATAATATCATCTCATTTCAATCTGACATTTAAGTTCAACAAAGTACATTTTGACATGAGGAAATCATCACATATGCATGGAGAACATTATTGACAGGTTAGTACAATGGGGTATGAGTATCATTATAATAATATGATTAGCTTATTACTCAGAAATTGAGACAGGGAAAGCATAAAACCCCATTTGAATTCACAGCTTTTACTTTAGTCAAGGAAAAAATCATCATTTTGCACCCTCAATTTTTCCCATTTTCATATAAAAATCAAATGAAAATTTGTGGACAAAACATATTTTTCTTGAAAATTCATAATTATGTTAATGCGAGCAAATGTATATCTATGTATGAAAGTTGAATAATAAAATAATGGGTAGGAAGGGGTCGACAGTATCCGAAAACATAAAAATATTCTTAAAGAACTCTGGCACAAGGGAATTCCTTTCTCGAAGGATTTTAATAATCTTTTTGAGCCAAACAATACAGATTTAATTTATTTTCTATTGGATACATCCTTTAAAATATTTGAAGTCAATTACCAAATATAGTATAAGAAGTGAAAAGCAAAATTGTGGAGTAGTTGGGTCTTTTTAAAAAAACTTCTTCATTTCCAATTCCAATATATAAAAAGAGTATTGTTCACCAAGTACAGAGTAATTGAAGCTGAATCTACAAGATTATTCACCTTCATTCTGATTTCCCATCACTCCACAACTCAGTATTATCTCAAGTCATTATCCTCATTCTGACTTCACTTTCTTCTCTTCCCAATCAGCACACTCCCTTTATTTGTGTCCCCAGAACTCAGGACAGCGCCTGCCTCATAGTAGAAGCTTAATAAATGCTTTTTGCCTAACCTGATAAGATAGAAGTAAACTAAAATTTTTCTTTCTGTGGTCTTATAAAATCAGCCCACTTAATATTTTCACTAGATTATCCTTTTTCTGAAACATAGAGGTTTTTTTTTAATGTGCTGTCATCATAGAAATATGAGGCCCCAAAATTAAATACAAGAAGTCCAATAGAAATTTTCCAAGAACTCAACAATTTTGGTGATATGGAACTTGGGTAAATCAGTGCTAAGAAGAATGGAAAGCATTCATCTTATATGAACAAGGAAGAGAGGGAGTAGGGAATATGGTCCTTTTGACCTTAAAGACACCCAGATATGGTTCGCCTTCATAAGGTTTTGATAATGAGAGGAGAATATTATAAAATTTTATTCATTTGAGAAAGAGAAAAGGAACTGATTAATAATGAAATACATTGATGAAACAAATTTCTTTTTTTTATTTTTTTTGATTAATCTTGTATTTTTAGAAAAATGTTTCCATGGTTACATAATTCATGTTTTTACTTTACCCTTCACCCCCTCACACTCCCTGCCCCCCACCATAGCTAACTTGCATTTCCACTGGTTTTAACACGTATGGTCAGTCAAGACTTATTTACATATTGATAGTTACACTGGTATGGTCCTTTTGGGTCTACATCCCCAAACATGTCCTCATCAACCCAAGTATTCAAGCAGTTGTTTTTCTTCTGCGTTAATGAAACAAATTTCTGAGAAGAGGCCACATAGAAGGAGATGGGAATCTGGCACTTCAGTACAATAATACTACAATACACTAGAAGGATTTCTAATTCTTAAACCCACATGTGACCAAACCTTGCCAATAAAAGTGGGTAGATATCTTCGAGGTGATGTCATTTTTTTTCAATTTTAAAATGCTTTATTAAGAAAGTGATTTTTATTTCATTTCAATCCTAGTTTTAGTTTCATAGGGAGGATTTGTTTTTCTATATTTAATCTGCTGCTATAAAAATATTATAATTACATCAAATATAGCCTTAATACTATCATAGGATACATTGAATTGATGAGGTAATGAACATGAATAATACTTTGATTTATTAGATATTAACACCACTTATATATGAAGCCTTTCCTGAGCTTCCAAACTGCTAATACTCTCTTTCTCTTTTGCTTTCTTTCCCTAAACAGTATGAATTTAATAAACTTGAACTTATTCTCTCTGTATTAATTATGTTGTATTTATATGTGTATATATTCATGTCTTGTCTCTCTCATTAGAATTTAAGTTACATGAGAACAGCTTTGTTTTTCATCCTTTGTATTCTCACCCCCTTTTCTCAAAGAGTCTGGTTCATTGTAGGTGCATCATAAATGTTTGTGGTTAAGTGAATGATTAATTAGTTGATGGGGCTCAGAGGACTGCACTCAGAAATTGTGGTATATATTGAATGCAATGCCTGTCTGCCAAGGGCCACAGAGGGGACAAGGGTCCATTGAATCCATGAAGAATGACAGAGCCATGCATGGATCTTGTGAACTGAAAAACTGGCCATAGGAAGGATGAAAACCCCAATCAGACCCCCCCTGTGTGACTCCCTTCTGACAAACACTTTTTATTACTGTTATTATTATAATCAATATCTCTAGGAAAGCCCCAAGTCTTGTAGTCTAGATACAGAAATCCCCTTAAAGAAATCCCCTAATCACCTTATAATAAACCATCAATTAATGAGTTAATATTTCATATCCTCAGGAAAAGCAGCATTCAAAATGATAGAAGCTATTTCTAATCTCTTCTGATTTCTGAGAAATCTGGAGGACAGAGGATGGCAATTTAAAATACTTTATTACTTTATTACTTAAAATGTTACTTAAATTACGTTATCACTTCATCGAAATTGACCCTGTAGTTTTGGTAGTTCACACTTTACCCTACCTTTTGAAATATGTTGAATAGTAGAAGACTGTTGTTGAAGTGATGTTTGGATGAGATTGGGTCTTGGTAACCTTTGAATGCTGTTTAGCCTGGAGAATAATCTACATGAAAAAAATGTGTTATTCATGCCAACTCCTATGCAACCTTGAAATCTATGTTGTTTAGACTTAAAACATAATGTGTATTGTTCATGCCAGCATTGTGGAAAAAATTGGTCTTGAAGGAAAAATTTTAAAAATAAAACATAGCTCAAAGGTTGGTAGAAGAGTTCTGGGCTGACTTATTGGTACTGAATTGTTCTCAGTTTCCTTTCTTATTGGCTGATGCCATTAGGTTTTTCAAGCCCCCTGTTGATGTGAAGGCTTGCCCTCCACACTTGTCCAGGACAGTGAATCTTAAGTTTCCATTATATTCCAGTTACTCTATGAGATATATGAAGAAAGTGCACTTCTACCCTATAGACTACCTTGGTTCTTTTATATCTATGTTTACCAACCACCATTCGAATGCCAGCCTGGATTAAGACCAATTTTGGCCTACTCATAAAACTGGCAGGATACTGCAAACAACAATCTGAAAAGTAGTAACTTCAAATTTTGAAAATCAATACAAACTATGCTGAAGTACACATGTATTGTCAAGAAATATCATAAGAACATTGGCTTTCCTAATGGAAAAATAGACCCTGAGGAATTTAACATTGGCGACTACCTAGAACAAGATGAATGAAAGAACTTATTTGAGATTGAATGTCAGCAAGAATAGAAGAATATTCTAATTTCATCAGTAAGATGTGGGATGTGACCAAGTTTTGAACTACCAAATACAACTCAATAATTATCAACTCTTCTTGGAATAATTTATGAAGATTTCTTCAGTTATGATAAGATTTTTTGAAGGTATCTCAAAAGCATCTAATCAGTGATTCCATCACAGATTCCAGGAAACAATCTGTTTATATCATTATTGTCATGAAAGAAATGAATAGATATTTACATATGGACTTTTATAAAAGTAATCAGAATACCCTTTCTAAACCATATTTTAGACCAGAAATACTTGGGCTTGAACTTAATAAAGTTCACAATATGTGGTTTTTATGCCAGAAAATGATAGAGATGCTTTTATTAGCCCACCTGGATTTTTCCAAGTTTGATCAGATGACCAAAGCTTTTCAGACATAACTGACTTTTACCAATAGCACGTAGAAAAGAAGAATTTGGAAACTCAAGTTACCTATGTGAGAATATACCATAAATCTCTATCCTGTCAATGTGAGGGCTTGGAATGTTAGCACTGATGCCTCTGAAGCTGGATAGCATTTTTTCCTTTTCCCGGGGGCTGATGCTGTAATACTGCCATTTAAGCCTCAGATAATGTTACTACAGCTGCTAAAAGCACTAAGGGAGTTTGATTAGTTTGTTATGGATAATTACTTGTAGACAACTGTCCCATCACCTATACAATTATAGAGCTCATTTCTATACCATAATTACCAAGATTTTACTTCCAAATATACATTGAGTATCTTTTCATGTTGTAGTTACATTTGGAAGCTCTCAGTATACTATGCAGGTAGCAAAATAAATGTAATGCACATTATCAACTATGGATTTTACCCAGGGTCATTACTAATTTTAGGTAAATGCACAGCTGACAATATACAATATAATTCTTTAAGAGGATTGAATTTATATAACTTCATTAGTATAGATATAAGTGTTTCATATTTTTTATTTATACTTTGATCCTATGGCTAAGTGAAATTCCTCTATGTTTTGTTATAAATATGAGAACAACACTTATTCTTTGTAACTACTATAGTATCATTTCAGTGCTATGTAATGATTAATTTGATTTTAAATCTAGGGTAAATCTCTATAGTCTTAATTAATATATGTTTAAAATTCTTAAATAGGCCCTAAGGAAAAGTTTATGCAAACATATTCAATTTTTTAATCATAAAACAAAACAAACAATAACTAAAATATATTTTGGTCAAAATACACAAAATAGAAACCTCCCTTTACTGGAGTCTTAATCAATGATAATTTCACTTTTATATATAAAATACCATTCAAGTCCTGATTCTCTGAATTTACAACAAACAAAACATTGACAGGGATCCTTGACAAATAAATGAAAGAAAGCAAAGGGTAAACACATCCAAAAAATTAGCTCCAAACTGACAACAAAAAATTAAATACCTCTTAATAGGAACATGAACAATAAAGCAGTTCTTTAATCCAAGTCTGGGAACTATGAATTATTTCTCTAAGGGCCATGAAGTAATGCTAAAAATCATTTTTTTTCAGTTTATTGCAGTTTGAACTGAAATCACTATCACTCAGAACACAGATTACTTTGTTCCAAAGCTGTTATGTTATTTTAACAGAGATATTTGGGAAGCTGAAGGGATGGACAGATATCAATATCTTGCTAGACTTACTCCTCCCTCACCCACAGGCTTGAGTGAAGAGGGAGGGGCATAAACTGGCTCAGTGGTCCTTCTCCCCCCTCCCAACAAGCAGTTAGAAATCAGTTGGAAATGGAGGTTGATCTGATAATTTCTGGGAAGGCTAGGCAAAGCTATTCTCCTTAAGATGTTTACTTTCTCAACTTATTTCCCCACAGGTTTGACTAGGGAAGATAGGAGAAGCTTGATGTCTAGTAGCTATCAGGGACAGACGAATCAGACTTGTATGGGTTGTGGCAACTGAAAGGAACCAAGCTTTATTGAAGATGTGAATATCCCCAAAATAATAGCCAGGCACAGCTACTAAAAGATGAAGTTTTACTGATAAAAGAGGAAGGGGAAGGAAAGGAAGGTTTTTCAAGGATTAGGATCAGATCTGGTAAGCCCTGAACTGTTAGGCAGAAACAGCCCCTCCCCCCTCAGGAGGGAGTGGCAGACTTTATATCTAGCTTGCCCTGAAAGCCTATGATTATCACTTCTAATATCTAAATAACTAAATAACAATTGTGCTGTTACTGGAAAGGTCTAGTTCAGCTAAACAGGCAAACTGCAGAAGAGAAGAACCAAAATGGCTTTTGCCACAATGGCCTCCAAATAATCAATAACTGGGATCAGCAGGCAGAGTGATCTGCTCACCTCAATCCCCCCTAGAACCAACTCCCTAACTGCCTTCAAACTGTCCCCTCACCCAGAGTTCTCTGGGGGGGGGTCCCCTGAAATTCTGGGTGAGGCTTGACCCTGTATCTTGCAGGAATTCCACCCTACCATTTCCATGTTACAAAAGTAAAACAGCTAAAAAGTAGTCTTAGATAATTGATAAGATAATAAAGATTATCTGGAAAATTCAAATAGCTTTGAATCACTATTTCCATATTAAAAATATAGAAATCCAAAAGTTGATAATTACTCTTCCAAACAGGTACTTATCTATGTAACTATTATTTATCAGAATGAAAGAAAAGCTTACTAATATAATTTGAAAAATGCAAAAACCTTGATTCTCATACTCATTAGATTAGCAGAAGTTATAATAAAGGAAAAGGCACAAGAACCTATGGTCATTCTGTGCATCACCTTTTCCCCCAATTGCTTCAAATTCCTTCCTCCTCAAGAAGATCCAAGGACATGTCACCCTCCCCAACCCCCAGGTTAACACATACTAAGTCTTTCACTTTATCTGACTTGAAGTGTCCTTCCTCTTGTGAGGAATGAAGTTAAAGCCTCAGGAGAGAGTGGCTCTTATGTGGGCAGTCAGAGTAGAACTGATCCTGGAGAAAGCTCATGCCAAAAAGAGGCTTATGGCCAACTGGCGCCTTGGATATCTGTCCATGTTGAATGGACAGGAAAAAGACAGGCACACTAATGCATTCTTGGTAGAGTTATCAATTGGTCAAAATGCATTTATTAAGAAGCTCCAATGTCTCAAGCACTTTACTGATTGCTGGGAGAAACAAAGGCAATGATTTCTGTATTTAAGGAGCTTAGATCTAATATGGAAAAGAACACTCAAAAATATACACATAGACACTATATAATAGGTAAATAAGAGATTATCTCAGAGGAAAGGCATTAACTGTTGGAAGGTCTTTTGAATGAGATGAGTCTTGAAGCATGTCAGGGAGTTCATTGTACCTATTTGAGGAATATTTCCCATAAAAATTCTTACCTTCCTTTGGGTGAAATAACTAGGGAGATTATATTAAGAATAAGATTTAATGAAAGCTTTGTTGGGGTTTATTTGTTGAGGTGGGTTGGTAGAAGCTTGAACTCCATATTGATATTCAATATGAGAAGCCGCACTCTTTGTTGTGGCAAAAAAAATTGAAAATGAAGAGGTTTCCATTAATTGGGGAATGGCTGAATTCCCCAATTGGGAAATTGTGGTATCTGATGGTGATGAAATACTATTGTGCTGAAAGGAATAATGAAGTGGAGGAATTCCATGTGAACTGGAAAGACCTCCAGGAATTGATGCAGAGTGAAAGGAACAGAACCAAAAGAACATTATACAAAGATATGGATACACTGTGGCACAATCAAATGTAATGGACTTCTCTACCAACAGCAATTCAATGATCCAGGACAATTCTGAGGGACTTATGAGAGAGAAAGCTATCCACATCCAGAGAAAGTACTATGGGAGTAGAAATGCAGAGGAAAAACATATGATCAATCACATGGTTCAAAAGGGATATGATTAGGGATGTTAACTTTAAATGATCACGCTACTGCCAATATTAATAATATGGAAATAAATTTTGAACAACGACACATGTAAAACCCTGTGGAATTACTCTCTAGCTCTGGGAGGGGGGGAAGGATGAAGGGAGGAAAACAACATGAATCATGGAATTATGGGAAAATATTCAAAATTAATTAATTAAATGAAAAATGAAAAAATAAAACAAAAAATTTACACATTCATAAGTCAGCAAATATTATCAAAGGGCTTGATTTATTGTTTTTTGATTATATAAATTTAATAAAATTATAGGATAAAATATTATGCATACACATTTTTTCAGAGACCTGAAATATTATTACTACAGTCCACTGATTATCTGGAATAAAGAGTGAATCCTAGAGCTTTATGATGCATGAAAAAAAGAAGCTCAAGATGAATTAAAAGAATACTTCATAGCAGAGGCTTCAGAATGACTAAAATGAAGAAAATATGATATGATTGAAGTTTGCTAACCATTTAGGAATAAGTCCAGGGAAATTATTAATTACTGGTTAGATATATATTGAGGGGAGGAAGTGATTAGACTCAATTTCTAACTCTGAGGGAAGTTGTCATATTGTTTCATGGGAGGTCCAGGAGTCCTAAATCATAGAAGGTAGATGTAGCTGATATGCTATGAGAGAGCCTAGGCAGGTGGTAGAGCTGGTAATTCTAGGTCATTGATGGTGAACCTATGGTTCAGGTGCCAAAGATGGCATGCAGAGTGCTCTCTGTGAGCATTTGGCCACTCTCCCCACTCTCACAGAATTTGTTACTAGAAAAGCAAAGAGATTCAGGCAGAGCTGCTCCCTTCTCCCTTACTACCACACCTGAAAACATTTTTTCACATCATTTACCCCTCTGCCCAGCAGCCCAATAGGAGTACACAGTGAGTAATGTGGGAGGCTCAAAGGCAGCAGAACTAGATGGGAGCAAGGCAATTGGGCCACTCTTCTCCCAATTTCTACACTCACTGAGGACATTCATCACTTCACTCATATCTCTGCCTAGCAGCGCAATGGGAGCACTTGCTCCCCTTTGTGGAGTAAGGAGGATGACAGGAAGCACTGAAAATTCAGTGGTGAGGAGAGGATGGGCCCTCAGTCTTGGGTCGGGGGGCACTTGGCTTGTGTGGAAAGGAGGAGTTGGGGCCTGCCACTCCATCTCTAAAAGGTTCACTATCACTATTCTAGGTGAATCTAACCTGAGAAAGGACTCCAGGGAACTGGAGAAGGTGTTAGCTTAAAAGCAAAGGGCAGAAACCCAGGCTATATTATATTGTTAGCCTATATTCCTGGCTAACAAAAAAACATTCCTTAAGACCTTTCAGTGGTGTTTAAAGAAACCACAAGTGAGTAGGCAGGTTCTAAGGCTGATATAAGCATCATCTACTCCAGTGATTCCCAAAGTGAGTGCTACCACCCCATGGTGGATGCTGCAGCAATCCAGGGGAGCCGTGATGGCCACAGGTGCATTAATCTTTCCTATTAATTGCTATTAAAATTTAAAAAAAAATTAATTTCCAGAGGGCTAAGTAATATTTTTTTCTGGAAAGGGGACAGTAGGCCAAAAAAGTTTGGGAACCACTGATCTATTCTTACCTTCTTGGAAATTAATTTTTAATTATGTCCAAAAAAATAATCAATTGTTATATCATTTGACCGTCTGATTTTACAAATACTTCTATAAATCAAGAAAATGAAAAAAGTGAAAGATCTACATAAATATTGATAACAATTTGGAACTATGTACAGAGGACTTTAAAAGATTACCTACCCTTTGACCTAGTCATACCACTGTTGGCTTTATACCCCAAAGAGATAATAAGGGAAAAGACTTATACAAAAATATAATGGGGATGACCATCACTCAAGGAATGATTAAATAAATTAATATATATGAATGTTACTGTGCCATAAAAAATAATAAAAGAGGCATTTGGGTTTTTTTTATTTAGTGTAACCAAAGTGATTGAACATATTTTATTACTGATGCAAATCATAGTCTGCCACTTCATGACACAATAATTTATTTTTTTTTACTGAGTGTGTATAGTTTTTGATGATTTCATATAGCATATACATACATTGAACTTTATGATGATTTTTTGCCATATATTGTAAAACTGGATAAAAAAGAGTTGAAATTTTTTGCTCAATCATTTTGAGATTAATTATGTATTTATTTAAAATATTTTTTCTTGATTACATGATTCATTATTTTTCCCACCCTTCTTCCCTCCACCTTCCTGGACTAACTAGCAATTCTACTGGCTTTTAAATGTACCATTGTCGAAAACTTATTAACATGTTATTCATATTTGCAATAGAGTGATCTTTTAAGATCAAAACCATAATCATATCCCTATCAAACTATGTGGTCGATTATATATTTTTTAATGGATTTCTGGTTCCATAGTTCTTTCTCTGGATGTGGATAGTGTTCTTTCTCACAAGTTCCCCTGGATTGTCCTGGGTCACTGCATTACTACTAGTAGAAATGTTTTACATTAAATTGTGCTACAATGTATCACTCTCTGTGTATAAGGTTCTCCTGGTTCTTCTCCTTTCATGCTAAATCAATTCCTGGAGGTTGTTCCAGTTCACATGAATTCCTCCAGTTCATTATTCCTTTTAGCACAATAGTATTTCATCACCATCAGATACCACAATTTGTTCAGCCATTCCCCAATCAATGGGCATCCACTAAATTTCCAATTTTTTTGCTACCACAAAGAGCAATATTTTATACAAATATTTTTATAAATATTTTTGTATAAGCCTTTTCCCTTATTATCTATTTGAGGTATAAACCCAAGAGTGGTATGACGCGGTCAAAGGGTAGTCAATTTTTTAAAGCCCTCTTTACATAGTTCCAAATTGCCTTCCACTTCCGGGTTAAGATGGCGGCAGAGTAAAAAGCAGGAACTTAACCTCTCCTAACCAAAACATATAGGACTCCTCAAGGGGACATGAAAACAAATCCAGATGAACGAAGGGACCCCACAACAGGGTACAGAGCTGAAGGTACATGGGTTTGGGGCATTTCCATGCTATAAATGGGTGAAACAGCTCTCACTAAAATGTGAGCTGAGCAACCCATCCCCTCCCTCACCTACAGTGTTAAAGCCAATACAAAAGAGTTAGAGCAAGTTTGGGGCATGCATTAAGTCATTGGCAGTTCCAGGGCCTGCCCTGAAAGCAGCAAGACTTAAGACCCCAAAGGCTAAAGAATGTGTGGACTTTGAACACAGACCATGAGCGCAGGAGTGGGTGAAGGCATGGACACAGATGTAGACAAGGATGTTGAGCACAGGCTTGGACCGTGAGTGGGGACCCTATGCAGGCAGGAGCACAACTGTGGAAGCAGCGCCCTGAGGCTGTTAAAGGAGCCTTAAGCAGAGGAGCAAGCAAGGGGACCTCAAGGAGACTTGACCCTGAGAATAACTAGACCTGAGACCTCAGGAGCCTAAACTGGCAGATCTCAAGAAGGAAATAGATAGTAAAACAATACTAATGGGAAATCTAAATATTCCTCTTTTAAATCTAGATAAATCAAACAAAAAAAATAAATAAGAGATAAGAGAGGTGAAGGAAATCCTAGAAAAATTAGATTTAATAGATATGTGGAGAAAAATAAATAGAGACAAAAAGGAATACACCTTCTTTTCAGCTGCACATGGTACATAAACAAAGATTGACCATGTAATAGGGCATAGAAAGTTTGCAAACAAATGCAAAAGAGAAGAAATAATAAATGTAACCTTCTTAGAACATAATGAGATTAAAATAATAATTAGTAAGGGCACCTGGACAGGTAAATCAAAAACTAATAGGAAATTAAATAATATGATTCTCCAAAACCAGTTAATCAAAGAAGAATTCATAGTAAGAATAAACAATTTCATTGAAGAGAATGACAATGATGAGACAACCTACCAAACTCTGTGGGATTCAGCCAAGGCAATACTCAAGGGGAAATTTATATCCTTGAGGGCATATATTAACAAATTAAGGAGGGCAGAGATTAATGAATTGGGCATGCAACTTAAAAAACTTGAAAGAGAGCACATTAAAAATCCCCAGATGTAAACTAAATTAGAAATACTAAAAATCAAGGGAGAAATTAGTAAAATTGAAAGTAAAAGAAGTATTTAATTAATAAATAAGATTAGAATTGGTATTTTGAAAAAACAGATAAAATAGACACAGTACTGGTCAATCTAATAAAAAAGGAAAGAAGAAAACCAAATTGACAATATCAAAGATGAAAAGGGAGACCTAACCTCTAATGAAGAGGAAATTAAGGAAATCATTAAAAACTATTTCACCCAATTATATGGCAATAAATATAACAATCTAGGAGATATGGATGAATATTTACAAAAATATAAATTGCCTAGATTAACAGCAGAAGAAACACAATATTAAAATAATCCCGTATCAGAAAAAGAAATTGAACAAGCCATCAAAGAACTCCTTTTATAACACAAATATGGTACTGATTCCAAAGCCAGGTAGATCAAAAACAGAGAAAGAAAACTATAGACCAATCTCCCTAATGAACATAGATTCAAAAATCTTAAATAGAATACTAGCAAAGAGACTCCAGCAAGTGATCAAGAAGATTATCCACCATGATCAGGTGGGACTTATACCAGGAATGCAAGGATGGTTCAACATTAGGAAAACCATCCACATAATTGGCCATATCAACAAGATAAGCAAAAATCACATGATTATCTCAATAGATGCTGAAAAAGCCTTTGACAAAATACAACATCCATTCCTATTGAAAACACTGGAAAGTATAGGAATAGAAGGTCCTCTCCTAAAAATAATAAACAGTATATATCTAAAACCATCAGCAAGCATCATATGCAATGGGGATAAATTAGAAGCCTTCCCAATAAGATCAGGAGTGAAACAAGGATGTCCATTATCACCTCTATTATTTAACATTCTACTGGAAACACTAGCAGTAGCAATTAGAGAAGAAAAAGAAATTGAAGGTATCAAAATAGGCAATGAGGAGACTAAGCTATTACTCTTTGCAGATGATATGATGGTCTACTTAAAAAATCCTAGAGAATTAACTAAGAAGCTTGTAGAAATAATCAACAACTTTAGCAAAGTTACAGGATACAAAATAAATGCACATAAATCATCAGCATTTCTATATATTTCCAAGACATCACAGCACCAAGAGGTACAAAGAGAAACACCATTTAAAATCACCCTAAAATACTTAGGAATCTATCTACCAAAACAAACACAGCAATTATATGAAAACAACTACAAAACACTTTCCAAACAATTAAAACTAGATCTAAACAATTGGAAAAATATTGATTGCTCATGGGTAGGACAAGCTAACATAATAAAAATGACTATTCTACCAAAATTAATTTACCTATTTAACGCCATACCTATCAAACTACCAAAAAACTTTTTCACTGAATTAGAAAAAACTATAACAAAGTTCATTTGGAATAATAAAAGATTAAGAATATCAAGGGAAATAATGAAAAAAATGTGAAGTAAGGGGGCCTAGCAGTACCAGATATTAAACTATACTATAAAGCAGTGGTAATCAAAATAATATGGTACTGGGTAAGAGACAGAAGGGAAGATCAGTGGAATAGACTTGGAGTAAGTGACCTCAGCAGGACAGTCTATGATAAACCCAAAGAGGCCAACTTTTGGGAGAAAAATACACTATTTGACAAAAACTGTTGGGAAATTTGGAAAACAATATGGGAGAGATTAGGTTTAGATCAACATCTCACACCCTACACTAAGATAAATTCAGAATGGGTAAATGACTTGAATATAAAGAGGGAAACTATAAAAAAATTAAGTGAACACAGAATAGTATACTTGTCAGATCTCTGGGAGAGGAAAGATTTTAAAACCAATCAAGAGTTAGAGAAAATTACAAAATGTAAAATAAATAATTTTGATTATATTAAATTAAAAAGCTTTTGTACAAACAAAAACAATGCAATCAAAATCAGAAGGGAAATAACAAATTAGAAAAAAATCTTTATAACAAAAAACTCTGACAGGGGTCTAATTACTCAAATATACAAGGAGTTAAATCAATTGTATTAAAAAATCAATCCATTCCCCAAATTGATAAATGGGCAAGGGACATGAATAGGCAATTTTCAGGTAAAGAAATCAAAAGTATCAATAAGCACATGAGAAAGTGCTCTAAGTCTCTAATAATTAGAGAAATACAAATCAAAACAACTCTGAGGTATCACCTCACACCTAGCAGATTGGCTAAAATGAAAGAAGAGGAGAGTAATGAATGCTGGATGGGATGTGGCAAAATTGGGACATTAATGCATTGCTAGTGGAGTTGTGAACTGATCCAACCATTCTGGCGGGTAATTTGGAACTATGCTCAAAGGGCTATAAAGGAATGCCTGCCCTTTGATCCAGCCATTCCATTGTTGGGGTTGTACCCCAAAGAGATCGTAGATAAACAGACTTGTACAAAGGTACAATTTATAGCCACCCTTTTTATGGTGGCAAAAAACTGGAAAATGAGGGTATGCCCTTCAATTGGGGAATGGCTTAAAAAATTGTGGCATATGCTGGTGATGGAATACTATTGTGCTCAATAGAATAATAAACTGGAGGAGTTCCATGTGAACTGGAAAGACTTCCAGGAATTGATGCACAGTGAAAGGAGCAGAGCCAGAAGAACATTGGACACAGAGACTAATACACTGTGGTAAAATATAATGTAATGGACTTCTGTACTAGCACCAATGCAATGGCCTAGGGCAGTTCTGAGGGACTTATAGTAAAGAATGCTACCCACATTCAAAGGAAGTACTGCAGGAGTGGAAACTCAGAAGAAAAGCAACTGCTTTAACACATGGGTTGAGGAGGACATGATTGGGGATGTAGACTCGAAACTACCACTCCAATGCAACTATCAAGAATTTGGAAATAGATCTTAATCAATGACACATTTTAAAACCAGTGGAAATGGGCATTGGCTGGGGGGGTCTTGGGGGGTGAAAGGGAAGGTAAGAGCATGAATCATGTAACTATGTTAACTTTTCTAAAAAAAAAATTATTTAAACAAATTGCCCTCCAGAATGTTTGGACCAATTCACAACTCCACCAGCAGTGTATTAGTGTCCCAATTTTACTGTATCCCCTCTAACATTTATCACTTTCTTTTCCTGCCACATTGCCCAACCTGATAGGTATAAGGTGGTACCTCAGTTGTTTTAATTTGCATTTCTCTAATTGTGAAAGATTTAGAATACTTATTTTCGTGCTTATTAATAGTTTTGACTTCATCTTGAGAAAACTACCTATTCACATTCCTTGGCCATTTGTCGTTTGGAGAATGGCTTCATTTTTTGTAAATTTGATTTAGTTCCTTATATATTTGGGAGATTAAACCTTTGTCAGATAATTTTCTTATAAAAATGTCCTCCCAGTTTGTTGTTTTGCTTCTAATTCTTATTTTATTGGTTTTGTTTGAACAAAACCTTTTTAATGTGATATAATCAATCATTCATTTTACATTTTGCAGTGTTCTCTATTTCTTGCTTGGTCTTAAATTCCTTCCTTTTCCACAGATCTGAAAGATATACTATTTTATGTTCACGTTATTTATGCTTTCACTCTTTATACTTAAGTCATTTACCCATTTTGAATTAATCTTGGTATAGGGTGTCAGATGTTGATCTAAACCTAATTTTTTCCCTTACTGTTTTCCAATTTTCCAGCAGTTTTTGTCAAATAGTGAGTTCTTATCCCAAAAGCTGGGGTCTATGACTTTATCAAATACTAGTTTGCTGAGGTCATTTACCTGTAGTCTATTCCATTGATCCACCCTTCTGTCTCTTTGTACCATATTGCTTTGATGACCACTGCTTTATAGTACAGTTTAAGATGTGGTACTGCTATTTCCCTTAATATACTTGATTTTTTGTTCTTCCAGATTAATTTTGTTATATTTTTTTCTAATTTTATAAAAAAGTTTTTGGTAGTTTGATGGGTATGGTACTGAATAAGTAGATTCATTTGGGTAGGGTTGTCATTTTTATTATGTTAGTTCATCCTACCCATGAACAATTAATGTTTATTCCAGTATTTAGATTCACTTTTCATTGTGTGACAAGTGTTTCAAAGTTGTCTTCATATAATTCCTGTTTTTCTCTTGGTAGATAGATTCCTAAATATTTTATATTGTCTTGAGCGATTTTTTTTAAACCCTTGTATTTCGGTGTATTGTCTCATAGGTGGAAGATTGGTAAGGGTGGGCAATGGGGGTCAAGTGACTTGCCCAGGGTCACACAGCTGGGAAGTGGCTGAGGCCGGGTTTGAACCTAGGACCTCCTGTCTCTAGGCCTGACTCTCACTCCACTGAGCTACCCAGCTGCCCCCTGTCTAGAGCGATTTTAAATGGAGTTTCTTTTTCTAATTCCTGCTGGTGAGTTTTGTTGGAAATATATGGAAAGGCTGCTGATTTATGTGCATTTATCTTGTACCCTGAAACTTTCCTAAAGTCATTGATTTCCTGGGGTTTTTTAAGTATAATATCATATCTATAAAGAGTGATAATTTAATTTCCTCACTGCCTACCTTAATCCCTTCTATTTCTTTTTCTTCTCTAATTGTTACTGCTAGCATTTCTAATACACTGTTAAATAAAAGGGGTGAATAATTGACATCCTTGCTTCACTCCTAATCTTATTGGGAAGTCTTCTAACTTGTCCCCATTGCAGATGATTCTTGCTAATGGTTTTAAATAAATACTGTTTATTATTTTGAGGAATGACCCTTCTGTTCCTATACTTTCAACTGTTTTCATAGAAATAGGTGTTATATTTTGTCAAAGGCTTTTTCTGTATCTATTGAGATAAACATGTGATTTCTGTTGGTTTGATTATTCATATGATCAATTATGTAAATGGTTTTCCTAATCCTAGAGCAAACTTTTGGTATCATTTGTTCTCAGGTTCTTCTTCTGTAAAAATAGAAATTGACCAAGTGATCTCTCAAGTCCTTTGAAACTATGTACATTTTACTTATATATTTCTCTAGGTACTTTACTTAAAAGATTTTATATTGAAGAATTTTTTCTAGCTTTTACCTCTCTGTATTATTTTTCCATTATATATCATCCATGCCAGTGTCTTCACCCAACATTTCTTTGAGGAAAATTTCCAAGCCTATAATTTCATGCCTGTCTTTTCTCCTTATCTTGAGACCTATATTTCCAAATTTTGTTTGGACAGTTTTACTTGTATATTTATTAAGGAATTTAGGTTCGACTTATCTTAAATTGAATTTGTCATTTTCCCTTGCAAATAAATCTTTTTCCCTTTCCAATTTCTCTTAATGATAGAATCATTCTTCCAATCATATAGACTCAAAATTTTGAGGTCATGTTTGACTAACCTCTTTTTTCCACACTTTATTCCCCCTCCCCATAGAGTGTCCAGTACCCATTTATTTTTCTATCATGATTCTTTTTTCCTACCTGACCTCTTTTATTCCTACTTTAAATGCTGTAGTGCAAGATATCAGGTTATGATTTCTTGTCCATTAAAATAACTTTTTAACTCATTAATCTATCTCTATTATTCTCCCTTTTACTGGTTTAATTTACAAAAAGCTCCTGGATTTTCTTAAAATATAGCTCTGATTATATCAGCTTACTTAAAAATATTTAATTGTTCCCTATGACATATGGAATAGAGCTCCAGTCCTCATATCTCTCATTCAAATCTGTCTAAAACTTGGTCTCAATTATTCTCTCCAAACACATATTCTATAGAACATTAACTTTTCTGTACACTTTTTTTTATTATTCTGTGACTTTTCTCAAGCTGTTTTCCCTCTTTTACTTTTCTCCCATTCATAACCCTGTTTGATGAAATTCTAATCTTTGTTTTTTTATTTCCAACCCAAATGTCAGGTCCTTAATGAAGGAACTTTCCTTGATCACCCTATTTAGAAGTAATTTCCCCTCTTTTAAGCTAATAAAGCATTTTGTAGAATTCCTATGACACTCGTCATATATAAATTTGTATTATTGTTCTGTATATGCTTTACTTCCTTTACTACTCTAAAAGCTCCTTGAAGGCAAGAAAAAATATTTTATTCTTTTTTTACATTCTACAGAGAACCTATCAATGTTCCTTGAAGATATTATTTTTTCAATAAAATTTTTGGAATGAAGGGAGGGAGGAAAGCAAGAAAGCAGGAAGAAAGATACTTAAGCCATATAAAATGTCATGGACTATTTGGCATCCCTAGAGGTATATAGGAAGTTAATGGAAAATTGAAACTAGGTCTCTGAACATACAGTCCACTGCTCTTCTTAATAGATTAGGTTATAGCTTGTTTCCACAATTTCCACTCCAAAGATTTGCATTAGAGCAAGTTAGGCAGAGTTACCATGGGAAGAATAGACTGTGTCCATTTTCAAAAGAAGACTAAAATGGAAATATTACCAAAATTACTACTGGAAGTGATGATATTGATATATGGCATCATCAAGTTAGATAGGGTAAAAAAATCAGTGATGCCATTTTCCCTTCTGTATAAAGAAGTGTCAGTAGCAATACAATCACAGTCATATTTCTTGTTAGTTTACTTTTTTGTTGATTTATTTTTTCCTAGTATTTTGAGAGGCACTGTTGTATAGAGAAAGACAGAAAACTGCCCTAAACTAGATCCATTCATCATAAACCCCTATTTTCAATAATACCTCTCACATATTTCTAGTATCAGGGTCCCAATCTATCAAGGAATTTCTCCTTCCATTTCTGAAGAGATTAAAAGCTGATTAGTTTCTTCATATTCTACATTATTTGGGGATGTGGCTATATGGCTGCAATGAATGAAAAGCTCAATGTCATTGGAAAACTGGAACATCTGTTTCATAGGGACTCAAATACATCTTCAAAGCATTTTACTAGCTACATCACCAACTCTCCTGTTCTTGATTTGACATACTGTAAAACATATTATATTGCTATAGTATTATTTTGTTTTGGGTCATTATAGACCCTGAAGGATTATAATGTAAAATAACTGTTTCTTTTTCTATACTATTAAAAATGAATTTCAAACATGATCATAATCATAATCATATACATGTAAAATCCAGTGGAATTGTGTGTCAGCTAAGAGGGGTTGGGTGGATTGGGGGAGAGGGAAAGAAAATGAAATATGTAATTAGGAGAAAATATTCAAAATAAAAAATAATTTCAAAAAATGATCACAATCATAATCATCATTGTAATCATAATCACCTCTACCATCTCTTGTCCCATTTGTGAATTCATCCCATTGTCTCAATTTTGGGAAAAGAGCCAGACTAGCTAACATTTATTACCTTCCTGGACTTCTTTCTGAGTTCCCAGGCTTTGACATTATGTTACTGCATATATATATATACATATATATATGTATATATTTTTTCTCCTTCCAATATTTCCTGTTCCCTTTCTCTGTTTTCTCTCCCTACTGATTTTATACTCCTTGAAGACAGAGGTTGAATGTTTTCATTTGAATATGAATTCCCATTTTTAGCAGAGTGCCTAGCTTATAGTAAGTGCTTAAAAATACTTGTTGCCTTCTTACCTTGCATTTATTAAGAATCCAATATATGTTCATTTGGAAGAACAAAAGATCAAGAATATCAAGGGAAATAATAAAAAAATGTGAAGGATGGGGGCCTAGCAGTACCAGATCTTAAACTGTACTATAAAACAGTGGTCATCAAAACAATATGGTACTGGCTAAGAGACAGAAGAGAGGATCTGTGGAATTTGACAAAATAAACCCACTATTTGACAAAAACTGTTGGGAAAATTGGAAAACAGTTTGGGAGAGATTAGGTTTAGATCAATATCTCACACCCTACACCAAGATAAGTTCAAAATGGGTGAATGACTTAATTAAAAAGAAGGAAACTATAAGTAAATTAGGTGAACATAGAATAGTTTACCTGTCAGACCTATGGTAAAAGAAATATTTTAAGACCAAGGAAGGGAGAGAGAATATTACACAATGTAAAATAAATAATTTTAATTACATTAAAAGTTTTTGCATAAACAAAACCAATGCAAACAAAATTAGAAGGGAAGCAACAAATTGGGGGAAAAATTTATAAAAATACCTCTGACAAATTTCTAAATATTCAAATGTATAAGGAGCTAAACCAATTTTACAAAAAATCAAACCATTCCCCAATTGATAAATGGGCAAGGACATGAATAGGCAGTTTTCAGATAAAGAAATCAAAAGTATCGATAAGCACATTATAATCAGAGAAATGCAAATCAAAACAACTCTGAGGTAATGCCTCATACCTAGCAGATTGACTAATATGACAACAAAAGAAAGTAATAAATGTTGGAGGAGATGTGGCAAAATTGAGACATTAATGCATTGCTGGTGGAGTTGTGAATTGATCCAACCTTTCTGGAAGGTAATTTGGAATTATGCCCAAAGAGTTTTAAAAGACAGACTACCTTTTGATCCAGCCATCCCACTGCTGGGTTTATACCCCAGAGAGATAATAAGGAAAAAAGACTTGTACAAAAATATTTATAGCCTTGCTCATTGTTGTGGCAAAAAAAGGAATGGAAAATGAGAGGATGCCCTTCAATTGGGGAAAGGCTGAACAAAGTGTGGTATCTGTTGGTGATGAAATACTATTGTGCTAAAAGGAATAATGAACTGGATGAATTCCATGTGAACTGGAATAACCTCCAGGAACTGATGTGGAGTGAAAGGAACAGAACCAGGAGAACATTATACGCAGAAAAGGAGACACTGTGGCACAATCGAATATAATGGATTTCCCTAGTAGGAGCAATGTAATGATCCAGAATAATTCTGAGGTACTTATGAAAAAGAACTCTATCCATATCCAGAGAAAGACCTGTGGGAGTAGAAACATAGAGGAAAAATAACAGCTTCATCACATGGTTTGATGGGGACATGTTTTGGGGATATAGACTCTAAATGATCACTCTAGTGTAAATGTTAATAATACAGAAATAGGTCTGAATCAATGACACATGTAAAACCCAGTGAATTGTCCATTGGCTATGGGAGGGGGATAAGAGGAGGGGAAGGAAAGAACATGAATCATGTAACCATGGAATAATATCCTAAATTAATTAATTAAATTTTCTTAACAAAGATAATAATAAAAAAAATCCAATATATACTAGGTTCTGTACTACATGTTGGATAACCAAATATTAAGTAAAACTTCCCAAGCTCTTAAGGAACTACATTTTGATAGAGAGAAAGCATTTGCATATGTAATGTTGACTTGTGTCAGGAACAAAGTTCAAATGTCTATAAAACATGATTAATTTTTTTCTTTTTCTTTTTTTGGGAGTTTAATAAAGATGATTACAGGTAACAAGAGTTCGTGATAAAGTCTTTTGTGCTTTAATTTATTTGTCGATGTCAGTGTCTAGGTCTTGGATTAATTGCAAATAAAATGTTTTATCTTCTTCTGCCGTTGATTCTTTTTCATTGTCATAATGGTTTATGGATGATTCTTCTAAGTTGTACTTGGGATTGGGATAATCATTTGGGTGTAAAATTTGGTGTAATATCTGATCGTTCACTGGTTCTTGGTCTAATTCTGGTTCGGATCCATGCTCTGATTGTTGTTCTAATTGCTGCTCTGGTTCTATGGTCTTTTTTAGGCTGTGTACTTTCTAAGGATTTATTTGATTGATTGGTTGATGCTAATTTATCTTTGTGCTATATAATAACTGGGTCTTGTGGTTATTGTTGGGACATGTCTTTTGCTGGCTTGACATGATGGACATGCAACCAAGGATCAATTCTAAATAATTTACTTTTCTTTTTTAGCAAGTTCAGTTCAGAATTAGAAAAAAACAACAGAAAGCAGGCTTAGAGAATATGTTTTCTCTCTTATCAAGATTTGGAAAGTCATTATCAGTTGTGCAAATTTCATGTTGGCTTTTGCTAAGGGTTGCAGAAATGGAGGTTTGGTCTGATTCACTGTCCACTGTTATCTAAAGAATTGTCAAGCTCCAAATCAGAAGTTTTCCCTTCAGTTGTATCTGGGATTGTATGGTAGTTATTTTGTGTTCCCTTCAACACCTAAGGTACAACTACTGACTTAAAAGCTGATGTTCCCTATATTGCCCTGAAGTTTGTGTGACTGAAGTCAGAAGGCTTTTGTCTTCAATCACTGAACAAACTTCATTACTGATGTTATTAGCCACACTGGTTACTGGGGATGACAACTGCTCCCTTTCCCTTCCCCATACTTCTGGTTGGAATTCTTCCACTAAGGGGTTGAGAAAGGTGGATGTAGAATTTTCTAAACAGCTGCCAGCACCCTGCAGCTCAGTGAGTTGCACTTTTAAAGTTAAGATTTGCCAACATCCTGATTTGTTTGCTCTCTAACCTCTTTCTGTGACATTGTGTCTGAAGCAAGTGAATGGGATAAAATTTTGGCATTTAAGTCACCCGAGGTTACTAAATGTATTCTTTTCTGAATACATTGTAAATCCTCACCATAATGTTCTTTATCCAAGTTGCCCCATTGTTTTAGACTTGGAATAAAGAGAGGAGTTTGAGTTTTTGATGATTTTGAACGAGATTGCAAAGCTTTTTGATGCAAGCTGTTGCAAATGCTTGTATGATCCTTATGCTTCTCATTCAATGTTTTTGTAATGGAATGAGAAAGCTGATCCCTTATATAGTCATCCTTACTATTGCCATATATTGTTCTGTGCATTTACATTATTTCTTCCCATTGTTGGTTATCTACCACAGATCTATGTTGATATTCTGAGTAGCTTGCTTTAGACACTTGTTCTGTTTTGCCCAGTTTTTTGATATTATTTTTCCCACTCAGACTAAACACTCTAACAACCAAATTATAATGATTAGACCTTTTCAAATTAGAAACCTCAACTCATAATGATTTGGGCTTCGTTCCCATCTGTATGTACCTCTCCATTTCTTCTAGGGATGGAGATTGGCTAAATTTCTTGCATGCATGGCTACAGCACAAACCATCATGTTTGCTTTCCTCACTTCTCTTTGTATCAGTATTGTTTTTGGACCATTTTGTGTTGTAATAGGTCCTTCTCGTACCTTTGTCTCTTTGATTATAATTGTCGTTTTTGGAAAAATCAATTTGTTGCCTAAATCTACAAAATTTTAAAATATGATCTGGATATCCACATAGAAAGAACCAAGGGGAAAATGATTTTGGTCTTTGGGTGTTAATTGTAGGTTCCCTGTATTGATTTTGGCTCCTACTAGTTTGCAGGGCAAAATTTTTTTATTTCCTCCAATTCTTTTTCGCTTTTGGTCTCTTCCAATTGCCTTCTCAAATCAGCTATCAGTTCATCCTTGTCTAAGTCAGTTTGTCTTGCTACCCTTGCTTCCTTCTGCTTTGAATCATGGATGTAAGAAGCATGTTGCCTTACATCCTCCAGTGGCAGTGATTCCCACTGTGGACAGTTTTGCCTAAAGTAATTTTGTATTGGTATTGATGTTCCCTTTACAAATTGCCTACAGATATGATCTATGTTTTCTTAGGCATGTGTATCACGTAATCTCAGGATTGTCTCTGCTGCCTCAATTACACTATTGAGGAAACTGCTAGGATGTTCCACTTCTACCTGTCTTAATTTTTTAAAATTTTGCCATGAATTTGGCCTTTTTGCATGAGTTCTCATGGCTACTAATAGATCAGTTCTACATTGGATCAGGTACCTAAGGTTAGCATGTTGGGTAAAATCTAAATCTTGATGGACTAATGACAAGGCTGTTAAATTTGGGTTTGTCCTCATTTCATTTAGGAATTTTTCCTTTTCTGAGGAAGGGTAAAATTCCCCTAAAAGAAATTCCACATCGTGGAAACTGGGATTAAATAGTGTGAACACCCTCTTGAATTCTTTTATGCTTTTGAAAGGTTTTTCAAAAAATTTTGGGAAACGCCTCTTTAGCAACTCCACTTCACTTGGGGTGAATGCTTTGTATGTTTTAACGTGTACCACCCCTTCCTCAGGCTGCACAATGGTTCTGACTACAATTGGTAGAAGAGAGACTATGGAATTTGCAGATGTTTGGTTGTTATTGGGCTTTGATGTGTTAGAGGCATTATTTCCTAGGTATTTGGACTCCACAAACTCTACCTGGAGAATTGTGTGCTTCTCCAGTTCCTTTCCTTCCCTTATCTGTTTCAAAACTTGGAATAGTAGTCTGATGTTATCTACTAGTTCCCTAGAATCAGTATCTTTCTTTTCTGAAGTAATTGAGTTAAACCATTGCCACAGGTGAGAGAAAACATTTTTTGAGACAATAAGGAATTGCCAGATTGTTAGGATTATGGATATGGCTGTTGGGATAAAGCAAATACATTTATCCAGGGTCAGAGCATACCATTAATAATAATCATAGATGTTCAGTAGTTGTTACATAAAATTAGAGACCCTTATAAACCAAAATTCCACCATACCCTGCATTAGGGACCAAGAAATTAATGAGATGTTAGATAGGATGAATGAAATCCTAGCCAGCTTCATTTTGGTTGTTTCAGAAGATTTTAGATAGTTTACTAACTTTGCTCTCCAATTAATGTTATCAAGAAGTAA
Source organism: Gracilinanus agilis (assembly GCF_016433145.1). Classification (NCBI taxonomy): domain Eukaryota; kingdom Metazoa; phylum Chordata; class Mammalia; order Didelphimorphia; family Didelphidae; genus Gracilinanus; species Gracilinanus agilis. Next base: position 258,170,306 of record NC_058130.1, read on the forward strand.
ATAAGGTAATCTGAGTGGGTCTAGAATGCAATTTTGGTGTGAGGAAGGATAAAGGGGATATAGGTGATTAAAAGGTGATTGGAGGAAGAATGAAGGTATGGGAAGGTATATAGGAGATAAAGGAAATGGGGTATGTAGGAGAGGGCAGCTCAAACAGGTTTATTCCCAGAGGCTTGAGACAGAGGATACAGGGAGGAAATTAGGGTCAGTAAGAAATGTTTAGGTTTTTGCTGGATGGTTTCTCTTCTTAGTTTCTAAAGTCTCTTGAGGGAGGAGTCAAGAGGGCCCCACCCTGCCAGTAAAATTAATGGCTGGAGGAAGTCTTGGGTAGGTACTTCCTGCCAAGATGGATGCCCCCAGTTCTCTCAAGAAATAAAAAGAAAATGATTCCTTGCCTCAATTTTCGATACAATGATTCACCAGAGGCTTGAATAGGTAACAAGGGGCTTAAAGAATACCAGGGTCAGTCAGAAGGTGAAAGGAGTTTAGGATTTTCTAACTGCTGCTAGGAAGAGGGGTGATGGTGGGGGATGTGTCACAGGAGAGGTTTAGACTGAGAGAGCCTGCTCTCCCAGTTAGGAAGATTTGACTACCTTTTAAGTAAAGTCTTTATGAAATCACTAAAACTAGGGGTAATTTATTTGAGGATACTCTACTTGTCTATAGAAACTAAACCCACAATGTGCAATCACCAAGTCCTCCCTTCCACCCAGGACCAACAGGAAATTCAGGGGAAGGGGAGGGATATGGATAGAGAGATCAGGGAGAGGTACAGAAAAACAAGAAGGGTCTAAATGTCCCCAAGACAAGGGAATGGCTGAAGCAATTAGGCCAAAGCCAAGCTGAAAGGCCAAAGCTAACCGACTAAGCTAAAGCAAAAGTCTCCAGCCACAGTGAAAACCAGAAGGCAAAAGCCCCATCAGTTGGAACTTCACTTCTATTTATAGCTTTAAGTTCTAACTGACTTTCTGAAGATTCTAAGACTTATAACTGACTTTTTGTGACCTTTAGAAATTACAGAAGCAAAAAGTTTCTGTTAGCCACCTTGCATTACAAAAAATATACAAAAAGTATAAACAAAATAAATGAAAAATATTTTTCGAGAGGGAAGGTAGGGAGACACTAATACTTGGGGGCATCAGAAATAAATGAACATAGAAGATAGCCTTTTATATGCATTTGGATGAAAACTAGCAATGTTAAAACCCATAGTTGAAGGAGAAGAATGTTAAAATCAGAAGTTAGAGGTTGTACCAAGGCAAAGAGACAGAGACAGTACTTTCTAAGGGTTAGCATTAAGAGTAGCAATGTAATAACAAGGAGATAGGAATGAGAAATATTGTTAGATTAAAATGGAAGGAGCTTATCAACTAATTAGGTATATAAAGCAAGAGCTAGTGATTATTTGAGGATTTCTCTGAGATTGCTAACATGGATGACTGTAGGACTGTACTGCCTTCAATAGAAATAAGGAAGTCTTTAAGATAAATGGGCTAAGTGGAAAGGATAATGAATTCAGATTTAGACACTGAGTTTGTAATTTTATTTTTTTTATTTTTATTTTGAATATTTTCCCATAGTTACATATTTCATGTTCTTTCCCTCTCCCCCAAACTCCCCTGACCCTCCTTAGCCGCCTCACAATTCCACTGGGTTTTACATGTATCATTGATCAAGACCTAATTCTATATTATTGATAGTGGGACTAGAGTTATCATTTAGTGTCTACATCCCCCAAAATATCCTCATCAGCCTATGTGTTCAAGCAGTTTTTTTTTTCTTATGTGTTTCTCCTCCCACAGTTCTTCCTCTGAATGTGGCTAGTTTTCTTTCTCATAAGTCCCTCTGGATCCTTGCATTGCTGCTAGTAGAGAAGTCAGTTATATATACCCAAGTGTATAAGTCTCTGTGCACAGTGTTCTCCGGGATCTGCTCCTTTCGCTCTGCATCAGTTCCTAGAGGTCATTCCAGTTCACATGGAATTCCTCCAGTTATTTATTCCTTTGAGCACAATAGTATTCCATCACCAACAGATACCACAATTTGTTCAATTATTCCTGAATTGAAGGACATTCTCTTATTTTCCAATTTTTTGCCACCACAAAGAGTGCAGCTATAAATATTTTTGTACAAATCTTTTTCCTTATTATCTCTTTGGGATATAATCCAAGCAGTGCTATGACTGGATCAAAAGGCAGATAGTCTTTTAAAGCCCTTTGAATATAGTTCCAAATTGGCATCCAGAATGGTTGGATCAGTTCACAATTCCACCAGCAATGCATTAATGTCCCAATTTTGCACATCCTCTCCAACACTCATTACTCTCCCATATTGTCATTTTAGCCTATCTGTTAGGCATGAGGTGATACCTCAGAGTTGTTTTGATTTGCATTTCTCTAATTATTAGAGATTTAGAACACTTTCTCATGTGCTTATTGATAGTTTTGATTTCTTTCTCTGAAAATTATCTATTCACGTCCCTTGACCATTTATTGATTTGAGGATGGCTTGATTTTTTGTACAATTGATTTAGCTCCTTGTATATTTGAGTAATTATCCTCATTGCCTATTTTAATACCTTCAATTTCTTTTTCTTCTCTAATTGCTACTGCTAGGGTTTCCAGTACAATGTTAAATAATGTAAGTGACAATGGGCATCCTTGTTTCACTCATGAACTTATTGGGAATGCTTCTAATTTATCCTCATTGCAGATGATGTTTGTTGATGGTTTTAGATATATACCATTTATTATTTTTAGGAAAAGCCTTTCTATTCCTAAACTTTCTAATGTTTTCAGTAGGAATGGGTGTTGTATTTTGTCAAAGCCTCTTTCAGCATCTATTGACATAATCATGTGGTTTTTGTTGGTTTGCTTGTTGATATGGTCAATTATGTGAATGGTTTTCCCGAATGCTGAACCATCCTTGCATTGCTGGTATAAATCCCATCTGATCATAATGAATAACCCTTGTGATCACTTGCTAGAGTCTTTTTGGTAGTATTCTGTTTAAAATTTTTACATTAGGGAGATTGGTCTATAGTTTTCTTTCTCTGTTTTTGATCTACCTGGCTTTGGGATCAGAACAATATTTGTGTTATAAAAGCAGTTTGGTAGGACTCCTTCTTTGCTTCTTATGTCAAATAGTTTGTACATTATTGGAATTAGTTGTTCTTTGAAGGTTTGATAGAATTCACTTGTGAATTCATCTGGTCCAGGGGAATTTTTCTTAGGGAGTTCTTTGATGGTTTGTTCAATTTCTTTCTTTGAGATGGGATGATGTAAGTATTCTATTTCTTCTGCTATTAATCTAGGCAATTTATATTTTTGTAAATATTCATCCATATCACCTAGATTGCTATATTTATTGCCATATAATTGGGACAAATAGATTTTAATGATTACCTTGATTTCTTCTTCATTAGAGGTGATGTCTCTCTTTTCATCCCTCCCTTCTCTCTCCCCCTCCCTTTTTAAACTCCCCACCCCCCACCCCACTCTCCCTTTGGTTTATCCCTTCTGACTTTATCCATAGAGTTACATAGGATTTGATATCCCAATGGATCAGCTACTCTTCCCTTCCAGGATTAATTCCACTGAGAGTAAGGTTTAAGTATTTCCTATTAAAGCTCTCTTCCTCTCCTTCTTATAATAGTATTCATCCCCTCCCCTTCCCATGCCCTCTTTGTGTGGTATAGATTATCCTATTTTTCTTATTCCTTCAAGTTTCTCTTGGTGCCATCTTCTAGTTTCCCTCCCCACTTTTTCCTCATATCATCTTAGACTATTTAGTACTCAAACCTCTCCTTATGACTAATTATTCTAATTACTATAATAGTGAGTACAATTTTTCAGAATTACACATAATATTTCTCCATTTAGGAACACAAATTATTTGATCTTATTGAAGCCCTTAATGAAGCACATTTAAAAATAAGAGTTCTCTTTCTTTCTCCTCTCTTCCTTATCTACCTTTTCATGTTTTTCTTGGTTTTTGTGGTTGGATATTAAACTTTCCATTTAGTCCTGGTCTTTTCTGTGCAAATACTTGGAAATCTATCTTGTTGAATGCTCATGCTTTCCCCTGGAAGTATATAGTCAGTTTTGATGGGTAGGTGATCCTTGGTTGTAGATCTAATTATCTTGTCTTTTTAAATATCATTTTCAAGCCTTGGGGTGTTGTAGTGTGGAGGCTGCCAGATCCCATGTGATCCTAATTGGTGTTCTTTGATTTCTGAATTGTCTCTTTCTGGATTCTTGTAATATTTTTCTTTAACTTGGAAGCTCTTGAATTTGGCTATTATATTCCTGGGGGTTGTCTTTTGAGGGTTTAGTGTAGATAGTGACCTATTGATCCTTTAAATGTCTATTTTCCCCTCTTGTTGAAGAACATCAGGGCAGTTTTCTTGGATAATTTCTTGTAATGTGGTGTCCAAGTTTCTATTAATTTCTGATTTTTCAGGAAGACCAATGATTCTCAAATTGTCTCTTCTAGACCTGTTTTCTTGATCTGTCATCCTTTCAGTGAGATATTTCATGTTTCCTTCTATTTTGTCATTCTTTTTTTTTTTCATTTTTTTAAACCCTTGTACTTCGGTGTATTGTCTCATAGGTGGAAGATTGGTAAGAATGGGCAATGGGGGTCAAGTGAATTGCCCAGGGTCACACAGCTGGGAAGTGGCTGAGGCCGGGTTTGAACCTAGGACCTCCTGTCTCTAGGCCTGACTCTCACTCCACTGAGCTACCCAGCTGCCCCCTATTTTGTCATTCTTTTGACTTTGCTGTATTAGTTCTTCCAGTATTGTAGGATCATTGGCTTCTACTTGTCCAATTCTTGTCTTTAGAGACTGGTTTTCTGCTATAATCTTTTGATTTTCCTTTTTTTGTTTAGTCTATCCTGTTTTCAAGCTGTTTAATTTTTGGTCTCCAATTTGCTTATCAATTCTTTTGATTTGGGAGTATCTTTCTCTAATTGGGGATTTCTGTCTTTTAAACTGTCAATTTCCTTTTGAGTTATTTCCTACTTTTCTTGCCAAGTCTCTTCCATCTTTCTCATTACCTCAGATTTTAACTCTTCAAGAGCTTGTGACCAATTTTCATTTTGGGGGAAAGGTTTGGATGTGATTTCTTGTTCGTTCCCCTCTGCTGTCTGCTCTATTGCGTGGATTTTTTTTCTGTGTAAAAGTTATTGAGTATTAAAGCTTTCTTCTTGATCTTTCTCTTTGGATGTTCTTGGGCATGGCTTGCTATTATTATTATGCTGTTTATCTTTCTCAGTTACAAGTCTGGGTAAGGCAGGCAGGCTCTCTGTCTATTGAGCTATGGAGCAGTTTTTGCCTGAGTCACAGCACAGTGATGCCCCTCTCAGCTTTATCTTCACCCCCCACAGCCTGCACTCTTTAGGCTCCTGGGATCTCAAGTCTAGCTGTTCTCAGGGTCAAGACTCCTGGTAGTCCCCTTGCTTGCTCCTCTGCCTGAAGCTCCTTTAAGAGTCTTAGGGTGCTGCTTCCACAGTCAGGCACCCCTCTGCACTAGGTCCCAACCCAAGGTCCATGCCCAGAGTCTGCACTCAAGGTCTGAGTTCAAAGTCCATGTTCTTTAGCCTCTTGGGGTCTTAAGTCTTTCTGTTCTCAGGAGCAAGGCCCAGTGATCCCAAGTAACTGCCAAGAACTTAATGAATGCTACAAGGTTGCTCTAACTCTTGTGCATTGGCTTTGGCACTGTAGGTGGGGTGTGTGTGGGGGGGGGTTTGATCAGCTCACATTTTACTGAGAGCTATTTAACCCCCTTATAGCATGGAAATGCCCAAACCCATGTGCCTTCAATGCTGAGCCCTATCATGGGGTCCCTTCGTTCATCTGGACTTGGTTTTTGTGTCCTTTTGCGGAGTCATGTGTAGGTGGGTTGGAGAGATTAAAAGCCCTGCTTCTACTCTGCAGCCATCTTAAGCCAGAAATCCTGAGCTTGTAATTTTAATACTTTATTTTCTCTGAAATGTCCTGGAAGCATGCTGTTAGTTAATGATATGGGATTGGAAGATGGACTTTTAATGTCTAACTATAGTATTTTTCCTGTCCTGCAATAACAAAATGTGAGAGCAATTTTTCAGAGAAGACAAGGGAATAGGATCAGGAATAAATAGAAGGACACACCTTACTGAGAAGATAGGCTACTATTTTTTCCATATCATATTACCCTACTTCTTAGAAAAGGAGGAGAGGTAGAATAGTGAAAATATGGATTGTGAAATATCAGGACGAGAATATTTAAAATTGTATTGATGGGGGCAGCTGGGTAGCTCAGTGGAGTGAGAGTCAGGCCTAGAGACAGGAGGTCCTAGGTTCAAACCCGGCCTCAGCCACTTCCCAGCTGTGTGACCCTGGGCAAGTCACTTGACCTCCTTTGCCCACCCTTACCAATCTTCCACCTATGAGACAATACACCAAAGTACAAGGGTTTAAAAAAATTGTATTGATATGTAAAACTGGAAAAAATTATTATAACAAAAATAACTACTGTAAAATTCAAAGTCAATTCATTATAAATTCTCTTCTTCTCTTATACATATCTCATATGCCTTTGACACTATCACCTACTTTCTCCTCCTTTACTGTAATCTCTGATAGAAAAAAAAGTGGCCTTTCTTCTCAGAAAAGCAAGAAAAATATTATGTATGTAAGCCATGGGAAATTAATACCTACTTCATTTTACTTGTGAAGACATTTCACCCTCCCTAGGTACAAGTGCATAATGAAAAAAAGAGTAAAGTCACAAAAACATGTAATTAGCTACCTGTTAAACTAAATGGAAGCTATAAATTTTTTTTCATCAAAACTTCGGCCCAACAGGATCATGATCAGTTCAGGCTAGTACCTGCCATCTCTGCCATTACATGGATAAAATTATCCCTATCCATCCTTAACCAAAGGAATCCTTCTCTCCCTAAAATTAGGTATATCCATAAGTAGAACTTTCCTTTATCCCATCCTACTGTCCTAGACCCCAGGCCATTCTTGAAGCAGAAGGACAGAAGCAATGCAGCTCTAAACTGTTTGCAGAAAAAAGGGAACCCTCAGGTAAGTGTCTCTGAAGGATAGTGTCTACTAAACCCCTAGTTGTCACATTGCTCAAAACTCCCTTGGCATAGCAGCAAGACTGCCCTGCTACAGTCACTTATACCAAAGTTCTTGCTGGGTCAACTTATTTATGACCTTGCCTATAATTAGACTCCATTAGATTGGAGTGAGAAAAGAACTTACAGTTTCTCTGCCTAAGAGAGTTCTATAATATTGATCTTTCTCATTGTTCTGCCTGGCCAAAGAGGTAACCTCTGGCTCTATTTAAGTTTCTCTGCTTCTTACCTGCTTCACTGACACCCTTCTGTATCCAAGAGACTCCTATTATTATTGTCCTTCTTGTTTGATATTTGTTGAGTCAATAATTGGTCCCTCTTAACTTCCCATAAAACAAACTGAACCTAGTTTTTTTTTTCATGGGATAGAATAAGATTTCTTGTTTAATAAAAAAAAGTTATGAATAATAGGAACAATATTGTAATGACTGATGAGCCCATCGGTGTTATAGTGGATCTTTACAATGTTAAAATATACTTTGGTGACCCTTTATTAATGATGTCATTTTGAAACAACTATTATTCAGGATAACCTCATGATTATTTGTGAGCAGTTGTTATTTACAGTTATTTTTAGGATGAGTTTCATTCACAAGTATTTGTGAAGCAAAAAATAAGGTTTTTTGTGAATATCTGCTTTTTCCTTGTCTATTTGGACACATACTGCTGAATTTAGAATTAAGATAATCTTGTTTCAAATCTCTTTTCAGACACTTTGACATATCTGAACCTCTCTCAGACTCATTGCAATTATTTTTAAAAACAGATGATACTAATTACAGTATTTACCATATAGGTCTGTTGTGAGGATTAAATAAGTAAAATATATAGAATTATAATGAAACCTTAAATCATCAAAGAAGTCGTATTTTATCATGAAGTGTAATTTACTGACAAATGTCTATTATGTTTGATAATAATGATAAAAACAGATATTTTATATTAATATATCCCAATCAATTAGTAAACATCAATTAATCATCTGCTATGTTTCTGATGCAGTGTTAAATGCTTGGCATGAAATATATTTTTTAAAGCAAGATATCTCTGTTTCCTCCAGAGGAGGAAAAATAATAAGAAATATGACAATTAAAATATTAATAAAGTCAAAATTCAAACCAAATGCTTATGAGGTCATTAACTTTCCCTTTTCCACATTACTTTTGAAGGTCACATTGCTATTTTAAAAGACTATTGTGCAGACAGGCATGGGAAAATTTAAATTAACTGAATAAGAGTGAAATAAGTAGATCCACAAAACCAAAATGCCTGAAAACACCAACATTGTAAATAGAAAACTAAACAAAGAAGCAAACAAATATTCTTGAATGATCTGGAATAAGATTAACCAAGTTTGATCACTGATAAAAGTTGAAAAAAATTAGCTTCCCTAGGATGGTTTAATATTGAGAAAACCATCCACACAATTGATCATATCAATAATCAAATCAACATAAATTACATATTTATCTCAATAGATAACAAAAAAAACACTTTTGTCAAAATACAACACCTGTTCATATAGAAAACACTATAAAGTATAGGAATAGAAGGGTCATTCCCCAAAATAATAAATAGTATATATTTAAAACAATCAGCAAGAATCATCTGCAATGGGAACAATTTAGAAGCCTTCCCAATAAGATCAAGAATGAAGCAAGAATGGCCATTATTACCTCTTTTATTCAATATTGTACTAGAAATGCTAGCAGTAGTAATTAGAGAAGAAAAAGAAATTGAAGCGATTAAATAGGCAATGAGGAGACTAAACTATCCCTCTTTGCAGATGATAGGATGGTATACTTAAAGAACTACAGAAAATCAACCTAAAGGGTGATGGAAATAATTAAAAACTTCAGTAAAGTTTCATGATAAAAGATGAATGCATATAAATCATCAGCATTTCTATATATTTCCAACAAAACTCAGCAGCAGGAGTTAGAAAGAGGAACTCCATTTAAAATCACTCAAGACAATATAAAATAATTAGGAACTTATCTGCCAAAACAAACATAGGAATTATATGAACATAACTACAAAACACTTTCACACAATTAAGACTAGATCTAAACAGATTTTTCCTTACTAAACAAACAAAATGAATTGTTATAAGGAATGAATATGTACTTATTTAAGAAAATTTTTTACAGATTTTTTTAAGTTATGCAATCTGAAGGAAATAACCCAAAATTTCCTGATAAAAAGGGAATCAGCAAATTTGTGAGAGGGTGTGGCACAAAAGCAAGACATTCCAGAAATAGATTTTAAAATGAATTTCGATTAGAAACAAGAGGCACTGTATTTCAATCCCAAGACATTCTATATATTCCTTTTTAGACTTGACTCTTTATTTGGCATAAAGAATACTAACACAAAACATGGTGATTCTGAAGGATAAATTTGGTAGAAGAACTTTGAAGAAGAGACATATTCTTAATTCTTATTTTGATAGAAGAATGTATAGAGTCTCTTGGATTATTATTTCCAAAGATATAGGAATTGATTAAGTTTTCAAGATACACAATAGGAAGCCAGTTACAGTGTAAATATAATAGAATACTATTGTGTCATAAGAAATAATGAGAGGGATAACTTCAGAAAAACATGGGAAAACTTATTTGAGTTGATGTAAAATGAAGTGAGTAGAATCAATAAAACATTATACACAGTAAAGGCAATATTATAAAGATGATCATTGGTGAAAGATGTAACTATTCTGACCAAGGACAAACTATCTTGATGAAAAATGCTCTCTATTTCTAGAAAAAAAGACTAATGAACTCTGAGTGAAATAGAAGCCTATTGTTTTTCACTCTTTTTCTTACATTTTTTGTAACATGGCTAATACAGAAATATGCTTTTTCATTATCTCACATGTATAATGTGTATTATATTGCTTTGCCCTCTCAGCGGTGGAGAAGAAACTAAAGGAAAAGAGATAGTTTGGGAAACAAAATAAAAAATTAATGTTACTAAGTAAAATAAAACATAAATTTTAAAGCATATCATCCCAAAGGATGAAAAGTACTGAACACATCAAAATATGAAAAGATTTTTAAAATCATTCCATAAAAATATGATAGTTCTTTGTAAGAACAGTTGGAGGACAAATGCAGTAAAAATTCAAATGATATAAAAATATTAATGAATTTTTTTGGAAAATATTGTTTTAACCAAAAGTGGGCAGGGGGCAGCTGGGTGGCTCAGTGGACTGAGAGCCAGGCCTAGAGACAAGAGGTTCTAGGTTCAAATCTGACCTCAGACATTTCCTAGCTGTGTGACAATAGGCAAGTCACATTGCCTAGCCCTTACCACTCTTCTGCCTTGGAGCCAATTGGCTCCAAGAAAGAAGGTAAGGGTTTTTTTTTTAAAAGTGGGCTGAGGGGCAGCTGGGTAGCTCAGTGGAGTGAGAGTCAGGCCTAGAGACAGGAGGTCCTAGGTTCAAACCCGGCCTCAGCCACTTCCAGCTGTGTGACCCTGGGCAAGTCACTTGACCCCCATTGCCCACCCTTACCACTCTTCCACCTATGAGAAAATACACCAAAGTACAAGGGTTTAAAAAAAAACCATAAAAAGTGGGCTGAAATTCATATCTTATACCACTTACCTAAGTAAATTCCAAGATAAAATAATATACTTTTTTAATTAGAAAACAGATTTTTCCTTACTAAACAAACAAAATGAATTGTTATAAGGAATGAATATGTACTTATTTAAGAAAAAATATAAAACCAGAAAAAAATATCAAGACAAAAAACAAGTGGGAAAATATTCATAATAAATATTATTTCTCGTGAAAAACATAGAAAAAGAATAAATTGGCTGTCTGTGAAAATTTCCAAAAAAGATGGGAAGAGCAATATAAAATAAGAGCAAAAATGCAAGGAGCCAAATTTTGGAGTACTATAATGACATAAATATTTTTATCCTGAAGACAATGAGATACTTAATGAGGAAGAAACTAACATATTTAGATGTGTTTGAAGAAGATGATTTTGATAGATATATGGAGGGATCCATTGAAAACTATTGCAATAATTCAGGCAAGAGGTGACAAGGTGATGCTTATTTTATTGGAAAGAAGGAGAGAGAAGCAAAAAATGTGTTGAGAGTTGAATCAATAAGTTTTAACAATAATTGATTACGTATGAAGAGTAATGAAGACAGAAGAATAAATGGTGACACTGATCGTCAAATATTGGTCATGTGAAGGATAATTATGACTTCAACAAGAAAAAAGTGCGTTTTTGTGGAAAAGAAGATTTTAAAAAATATATAACTCCATAATGGTGTTTAACATAAAATCTGAAAAGATCTTTTTTAAAAACATACATCACTGAGATACATAATTTGGTCAATTAGCTTATATCTGGATAAAGTTAATTCTGTGATGGGAACAAGTTGCCTCAATATAATATCACACATCAAGATATCTCATCATCTTAGAGCCAAAGATCCTTCTGTAACATTCTCTCAATAGTGAAATAGAATTCTTAAATTCATACCTAAAAGAAAAATGTCAAAGCTTTTTGTATAGAAAAGAGACATTTGCCATCATGATTAATAAGGTAAACTATGCACAGAACAAAGTAGAAAAGGGGAAAATCCAATGAATGAAAAGTTGATGAACTTTTTTTACCTTTTTTTTCTTTAGAAAGGTTACTTACTGAACTAAGACTTCAACTGGGGTTTTTGTTCATCAAATATCAACACACATGTATTTTAGACATGATCTCTTTTTTTCAGCAGTTTTAAAGGTTAAGCTCAAAGCATGCTATCAATCTCTCATTTGCTGGCCTAAAAAGAAAATGTAGTCGTAGCTTATATGATTGAATCATATGCTATTGCTCCCTTTGACATTAAAATATTGAATGAAAAAAGTTGTCAAGTATGAGGTAAATAGACATGTTCATTGTCAATTTCAATCAGATAATAATTTTTCAATGTAGTCCTTTATATATGAGGTGATTCTGCTAATACATAAATATTTACTTTCATTTTTTTATGTTTGTTGCTTGATAGGTATGGTGTATTTTACCTGATTCGTCCTCACTGCTTGCTAGTGTCTCTTGTGATCAATGACATGACAGCAATCCAGAATAAAATATGCAGTTTGTGACTATAAAAAAAGTAAAAAATTTTCCTGCACCCATAAAAAACAAAATACTTGAACTTTGCCTTTTTAGTACTCTGATTTTTAAAACATTTAAGACAGATAGGCAAAATTATTAAATCCTTTAAGTTTCTGAATTTTGAATGAAAATATTTTTTAAAACTTTATTAAGCAACAACTATTTATCAAGTATGGTGCAAAGAAAGACAAATGACAATCCCCTTTCTCAAGGAACTTAGAGTCTAATTGGAAAAATAACATGCAAATAACTTCATGTAAAAAAGTGTTTACAAGGATAAATTGGAGGTAATCAATAAAGGAAGGCATTCATATTAAAGTAGATCAAGAAAGACTATATAAAGGGGTGAAATTTGAAGACTTTGTGCATTGTTTGAGTGTCATTGTTTACACAGGAAAAAATTCAAACATAAACAATAAATATTGTCTTAATGAAATTGCTATTTTCCCATAATCGGCATTTAAAAGTTTCTTAAGTGATTTTTTTAGATTTCACTGAAACCAAATTGGTATAATGTTAGGTTGGTAGATAAACTGAAGAGTGTTCATGTGTGTCGAAACTTAATTAGAGATGAATGCCAACATATTGACATTGAAATATAGAAAAAGTCATAATACAGTCTGTGAAAATGTTTCTAATATAGTGAAGAAATGTGTTATTTTTCACTACTCAAATACTGGGCTGGGATAACTTGGGAAAGATTAAAGGAGAATTTGCATTTGTTTTTATATAATACACATTCGTACTGTGAGCAAAGAAGATTGACTGGTTCCAAGTCCAGAAAATTTCTATTTACTATGTATTTATGAAATCTATACCTATATTATGATAAGCTTTATGTCAGAAACATTTTTTGTTCAATATTTAGCTGAGTTTGAATTCTATCAGCAAATTTTAGGTTGTTTTCCCAGCATTGTATTATGTAATTAAAGAGTTACATATATCTCTTTAAAAGGAAACCATACTTTTGAATATATATTTCCCCTGAAAATACATGAATTGTTTCCCATTATGCAAATCTTGTTAAAATCATGGGAAAATTAAGTTATTAATTTCTAACCACTTCTTTGTTATTTGTTTTTAAACAAATGTTGCCCAAACTTTAAAAAAGTAAATTATAATTAAAATAGATTTAAAATAACTGCAAAGTACTTAAAACACATGGAAGTTAAACTTTAAATGTTTACATAAGGATATCTTCTCAGACACCATTTATAGAATTAAAGAGAGAAAAATAATCAGAGATATTGAATGTTCATACTGAAGAATTTTTTTGTAAATTTTGAGTTCAATTCTTTCCCGCTATCATATCCCTGTCCTACTTACCAAGACAAAAAATGTTTTTCAATTATTCATGTGAAATCATGCAAAAGATATGTGCCTATTGGTTATGTTAACCCACCCTCCAATAATATCACATTTCAATTTGCACTCAGAGTTCATTTGTTACTCTGGAGGTCGATAGCATTGTTCCAGCATGATCCTTCTGGAATTCTCTTGGATCATTCTATTAACCAAAGTATCCAAAACTTTCACAGCTTCTCCTTATTAAAAGATTACTATGAATACTGAGCATAATGACCTCTCCAATTCTCCTTAATTCACGTTGTATCAGCTAGATGGATCTTGTTACATTTTTTTCCTGAAATTACCTTCCTTATCATTTAACAGCATAATAATGCTCCTTCACAATCATATGCCTTAAGTTATTGAGCCATTTCCCAATTGGTGAGTACCCTTGTAATTTCTAATTCTTTACTACCACAAAAGAAGCTGATATAAATATTCTTATAATCTAGGTTCTTTTTATTTTTCTTTGATATCTATGGTATAGAGACCTAGTAGTAGCATTGCTAGATTAAAGTGTATAAGTAGTTTTATAGCCCTTTGTCATAGGTCAAAATTATTCTCCAAAATGGCTGGAACAGTTTACTATTCCAACAACAATTTATTAATGTACTTATTTTCTCTCATCTCCTCCAGCATTTACCATATCTATTAAATATGAAGTGGTACCTCAGAGATCTTTTAATTTGCTTTTCCCTAATAAATGATGATTTAGTGCACTTTTCATATTACTAGAGATAGCCGTGACTTCTTGAAAATTGCCTGTTCATATCCTTTGAACAATTATTTGTAGGGTTATGAGTATTACATTTATAAATTTGCTCAGTTCTCCATTTGTGAAATGATGCCTTTTTCAGAGAAACTTGATATAATTTTTAAAATATAAGTTCAGGTTAAGATGGTGGCAGAGTAAAAAGCAGCTGCTTAACCTCTCCTAACCAGAACATATAGGAATCCTCAAGAGGACATGAAAACAAATCCAGATGAAAGAAGGGATCCCACAACAGGGTGCAGCATTGAAGGCACGTGGGAGCAGGGCATTTCCATGCTATAAGGGGGTGAAATAGCTCTACTAAAATGCAAACTGAGCAACCCCCTTTCCCCATACACCACCTACAATGCCAAAGCCAGCTCACAAGAGTTAGAGCAAATTTGGGGCACTCATTAAGTCCTTGGCACCTACCTAGGGTCACCAGGGCCTGTTCCTGAGAGCAACAAGACTTTAGACCCCAAGAGGCTAAAGAACACGCAGACTTTGAACACAGTCCCTGAGCGCAGGTGTGGTCCCAGCTGCAAACATGGATTCTGAGCACAGGCACAGACCGTGAGTGGGGACCCAGTGCAGAGCAGTGTATGACTGTGGAAGCAGCTCCCTGAAACTGTTAAAGGAGCTTCAGGCAGAGGAACAAGCAAGGGGACCACCAGGAGGTTTGACCCTGAGAACAACTAGACCTAAGACCACAGGCTTCTAAAGAGTGCAGACAGACCCAGGGCGTGAGTATAAAACCTAGAGGACATTCAGCTCACAATGGCAAGCCAGAGACAAGAATCCCAGAAGAGAAAGATCAAGAAGAAATCTTTAACACTCAACAACTTTTACACAGAAAAAAAATCCAGGCAACAGAGCAAACATCAGAGGAGAACAAACAAGTAATCATATCCAAACCTTGCCAAAAAAATGAAAACTGGTCACAAGCTATTGAAGAGTTCAAATCTGAGATTATGAGAAAGATAGTTGAGAACTGGCAAGAAAATAACAGTTTAAAAGGCAGAATTTCACAATTAGAAAGTGAGGCTCAGAAATCAAATGAATTGATAAGCAAATAGAAGACCAGAAATGACTAGCTGGAAGCCTTGAAGAACTAAAAAGACCAGATTCAAAAGGAAAACCAAAAGTTTATAGCCAAAAACCAGTCTCTAAAGGCTAGAATTGGGCAATTAGAAAAAGATACCCCAAAACAAAAGAATTGATAAGCAAATTGGAGACCAAAATCAAACAGTTGGAAAACAGGATAGACCAAATCGAAAAGGAAAATCAAAAGAATATAGCAGAAAACCAGTCTCTAAAGACAAGAATTGGGCAAGCAGAAGCCAATGATCTCTCAAGAAAACAAGGACAAATAAAGCAAAGTCAAAAGACTGACAAAATAGAAGGAAACATGAAATATCTCACTGAGAAATTGACAGATCAAGAAAACAGGTCTAGAAGAGATAATTTGAGAATCATTGGTCTTCCTGAAAAAGCAGAAGTTAAAGAAATTTGGACTCCATACTAAAGGAAATTATTCAGAAAAATTGCCCTGAAGTTCTGCAAGAGGGCAATGTAGACACTGAAAGGATCCATAGATTTCCCTCTACAGTAAACCCCGAAAAGACAACCCCCAGGAATATAATAGTCAAATTCAAGAGGTTCCAAGTAAAAGAAAAAATTTACAAGAAGCCAGAAAGAGACAATTCAGATGTCAAGAAGCACCAATCAGGACCACACAGGATCTGGCAGCCTCCACACTACAAGACTGCAAGACTTGGAATATGATATTCAGAAAGTCAAGAGAACTGGGTCTACAACCAAGGATCACCTTCCCATAAAAACTGACTATATACTTCCAGGGGAAATTATGGGCATTCAACAAGATAGAAGATTTCCAAGTATTTGCACAGAAAAGACCAGAACTAAATGGAAAGTTTGATATCCAACCACAAAAACCAAGAGAAACATGAAAAGGTAAATAAGAAACAGAGGGGAAAGAAAGAAAACACTTATTTTTAAATTTGCCTCTTTAAGGGCTTCAATAAGATCTAATTATTTGTATTCCTTTATGGAGAAATGTTAGGTGTAATTCTCTGTAGTGAACTCTATTCACTATTATAGTAATTAGAAGAATTATTCACAGGGAGAGGTTTGAGTACTAAATGGTCTAAGATGATAAGGGGGTGGGTGGGAAAGAGGGAGATGAATAGTAGAGGACACCAAGAAAAACTTGAAGGAATAAGAAAAATAGGATAGTCTCTTACACACAAAGAGGGCATGGGAAGGAGAGGGGATGAATACTATTATAAGAAAGAGAGGAAGAGAGCATTAAGAGGTAATATTTAAACCTTACTCTCAGTGGAATTAACCCTGAGAGGGAACAGTAGCTATATCCATTGAGATATAGAACTCTATCTAATCCTACTGAGACAGTCAATAGGGATAAACCAAGGGGAGCTCAGGAGTGGGGAGGTCAAAAAAGGGAGGAGAAGGGAGAGGGAATTCATTAAGTCTTAAAAATAAAAAGAGGAGAATAACAAGGGAGGGAAAGGACAGTAAATCAAGGGAGGGGACAAGGGTTACTGGTTTAAAACAAATCACTAATTTAAAAGGAAATAGCTTAAGAAGAACGGGTAGAACTAAGAGAGGATACCAAAATATTGGGGAATACACAACTGATAATTATAACTCTGAATGTGAATGGGATTATTGATTATACTAAATTAAAAAGCTTTTGTACAAACAAAAATAATGAAACCAAAATCAGAAGGGGAAACAACAAATTGGGAAAAAAATCTTTATAACAAAAAATTCTGACAGGAGTCTAATTACTCAAATATACAAGGAGCTAAATCAATTGTGTAAAAATCAAGCCGTCTCCCAATCAATAAATGGGCAAGGGCCATGAATAGGCAATTTTCAGATAAATAAATCAAAACTATCAATAAGCACATGAGAAAGTGTTCTAAATCTCTAATAATTAGAGAAATGCAAATTAAAACAATGCTGAGGTATCACCTCATACCTAGTAGATTGGCTAAATGATAGTAGGGGAGAGTAATGAATGTTGGAGGGGATGTGGCAAAAATTGGACATTAATGCATTGCTGTTGGAGCTGTGAACTGATCCAACCATTCTGGATGGCAATTTGGAATTATGCTCAAAGGGCTATACAAGAATGCCTGCCCTTTGATCCACCCATACCATTGTTGGGTCTGTACCCCAAAGATATCATAGATAAACAGACTCATACGAAAATATTTATAGCCGCAATTTTTGTGGTAGCAAAAAAAATGGAAAATGAGGGTATGCCTTTCTATTGGGGAATGGCTTAACAAATTGTGGTATATGCTGGTGATGGAATATTATTGCGCTAAAAGGAATAATAAACTGGAGAAATTCCATGTGAACTGGAAAGACCTCCAAGAATTGATGCAGAGTGAAAGAAGCAGAGCCAGAAGAACATTGTACAGTGTGGTAAAATAGAATGTAATGGACTTCTGTACTAGCAGTAATGCAATGATCCATAACAATTCTGAGGGATTTATGGAAAAGAATGCTACCCACATTCAGAGGAAGAACTAAAGAAGAGGAAACATAGAAGAAAAGCAACTGCTTGAACACATGGGTTGAGGCAGACATTATTGGGGATGTAGATCCCAAACTACCACACCAATGCAACTATCAACAATTTGGAAATAAATCTTGATTGATGACACATATTAAAATCAGGGGAAATGCGCATCATTCATTGGGGGGGTGATGTTGGGGGTTGAAGGGGAAAGTAAGAACATGAATCATGTAACCATGATAACTTTTCTAAAAAATAAAAATTATTATAAAAAAATAAAAATAAAAGTCAAACATAAAAAAAACAAAAAAATAAAATATAATTTCATTATTGCTGGTAATTTTAGTGATATATAGTTTCCCTAATAATCACTTTTGTATGTCAAATTTTCCTCTTGCTTTGTCTAAAATCATAATTTCCCCCTCCCCCTGAGGACTCTTCTCCGGTCCTTAATTTCATATCTCTGTCTCTCTATTCCAAGTGATTGTCTTGTACACAAATTATTGTTAGATTCTGATTTCCAATGTCTGCTGCCATTACATGGATAAGTCCATCTTATTCAAATTAGTAATCAAAAAGTATTTTACCTCCATCCCCTTGTCTTCTCTTAATCCTCCTATTTTTTTATCCTATCCCTCTAAAAAAGACTTTTGTTTCTCATCATTCTCTCCCCCAACTGACCTTCCTTTTCATATCCCTATGTCTCTTAGACTCTTCCGTTCCTATTTCCCTATGAGGTAATATGAATTCCTATATCCAATTATGTATGTTTGTGCATTTATTTTTCCCCTCTTTTAATCTATTCCTATCAAAGTGAGATTTCCATATTTGCTGCCATTGCAAAAACTCTTCCTTTTATGCCTTCTTTCTGTGAGAAAATTTCTCCATTCTATCAATCTCTTCCTCCTATTCCTAGTGCACCCCTCTTTTTCACCACTACAATACTATTTTTGAAATCATCCCAACATAATTGATTTATACCTGTGTTCTCTTTCAATGCAGACTCTTTCTAACTGCTCTAGCAATGACAAAGTTCTTAGGAATTACACATATCCTCTTCACATATAGGAATATAAACATACTCCACTGAGTCATTTATAAATATTCTTTCATGTTTATCTTTTTATGCTTCTCAACAGTCTTATGTTTAAATGTCAATTTTTCTATTCAGCTCTTCTCTTTTCATCAGGAATCCTTTGAAGTCCTTTTTTTGTTAAATATTCCATTTTCCCTGAAGGATTATTCTCAGTTTTGCTGGGTAGAAGATTCTTGGTTGTACTCCTAGCTTCTTTGCCTTTGCAATAGCACATTCTATGTCCTCTATGTCATTCTATGTCTAGCACCTCTATTGTGAAAGCTTCTAAATTTGGTATTATCATGACTATGATTCTACTGCATTTTAATCACTTCTTTCTGATTGATCGCAATATTTTCTCATTGACCTGGAAATGTTGTCATTTGGTTATATTCCTGAGAGTTTTAATTTTAGAAACTCTTTCAGAAGGTAACCTTTCCATTTCTATTTTGTCATCTGAACCTAGAATATCAGTGTGATTTTCTCAATAATTATTTTAAATAAGACCTAGGATTTTGTTTTAAATATGGCTTTCAGGTAGTATAATAATTCTTAAATTACTTCACCTGGATCTATTCTCCAAGACAGCTTTTTTTCCCAATGGGATATTTTACCTTTTCTTCTATTTTTAAATTCTTTTCATTTTGTTTTATTATTATCTGAAGATTCATTGAGGCATTACCTTCCAATCGCCCAATTCTAATTCTGAAGGAATTATTTTCTTTAGTTAACTTTCTTACTCCCCTCTCCCCTCCCCAGTTTGCCCAATTATACTTTTTAGAATTTTTTTTTGGTGAATTTTTGTGACTATTTTACTATCAGACCAATTCAGTTTTAAAAGGAGGTACTTTCTTCAGGTTTGCTTGTGCCTATTTTACCAAGGTTGTCTTGAGACTTATTAGCACTTTTCTTTGATGTTTTGGTGGTAGTTGTTTTCATATTGTTACCCTCTTTTGATTTTGTGTTTTGGTGCCCCTTGCTCCCAAAGTAACTTTAATTGGTCAAGTTCCTTTTCATTTCTTGCTTATTTTCCCACCCTTTTTCTTTATAGAGAAAGTTATGTTAAAGATGGGCTTTGCTCACCTAGGCTTGGCAAGCCACTGAGTAAAACTCTAGCCTTTTTCATGCTACTGCTTTTGTATTTAGTACTGATAGTCTGTAACTTCTCTCCTTCAAAGGTCATTTTATCCAAGGAGAAGTATGATCATTGCTTTCGTGGAGAGTCCTCTGGTATTTACACAAGAAGCTTCTCTGCTCCTTCATAGCTGCAAATACTAGTGTTCCTCTTGATTCTCAACTATTATAAGGTTCCATGCTCTCTGGAAGTCACAAGTTCTAGCATTCTTTTGATCCTGGGATTGTGTATCTGGGTAATACAGTTGCCAGTTAACATGAGCTGAATCTAATGCTAACAAACTTTACCCTCTAATCTCTTTCTTATTAGTCACCCTATCTCTTATCATCTCTGGACTGGGATTTCCTGAAACAAACTGCTGTTGCTATTGCTGTAGCAAATGCCTCAAAATCCCATTACTGGTGCACTTCCCACTTTCAATTTCTACCTCTAGCCTGGCTATTCCATGATTCTCCTAAGTTGTCTTAAGTGGGAAATATATTTCTGTGACTTTACTCATTCACTTAAAATTTTGATTTGAGGCATTTTAAAAGTTATTTGGAAGGGAATGTAGGAAGAGTTCATCTGAGTTTCCACACTACCACCTGTGAAATTAGCATCAGTAACCCTAATAACTAATATCCCGAGAAAAATGATGATTCCCAGAACCCCACTCAGTTCCTATGTGCTGACATAGACAGGATATAAATTGGGTGGAGTTCCTGGTCTCCGGCTCTTTTCCTTCCTGTTGGTATCTTTGGTAGAATGGGCATTTTGAGCAGGTAGAAAACTTAGTCATATGGTTCTATTTGGTAAGATAATAAACTTTATAAAATAATTCTTGAAGTATTCAACTTTAATTTGACTCTTACATACCTTAGCTTCGTCCCTCATGATAATTCTTTATATTTCAGTCACAATCTCATTTGAGATTAATTTCCTTCTTCCCCTTTCCTTCATAGAAACACCCGCTTCCTTCAAAGCTTAGCTGAATTACCATCTTCAAAATTTCATTCCTGATTCTCATGAAATTTAATTCTTTTTCTCCACATTTTCTCCTATACTTAGCTATATCATATTATTTATACTTATGTTCTTTGTATATCTATTCTGTATATTCATGTAAATATCTCCTTTTATAAAGTATAAAATATCTGTTTTATTTTTATTTTTTTATCCTCAGAATCTAAGAGAGTATCTGACATATAATTGGCACTTAATTTTTTTTTAATTTATCTAATAGTCATCCAACTCTATCTAATTAATATATATGTGTATATATATTTTTTTTTGAAAAATTTTCGATGGTTACATGATTCATGTTCTTACTTTCCCCTTCAACCCCCCAAACACCTCCCCCCATAGCTGACACACATTTCCACTGGTTTTAACATGTGTGATCAATCAAGACTTATTTACATATTATTGATAGTTACATTGGTGTGGTCATTTCTAGTCTACATCCCCAATCACGTCCGCATCAACTATTTGTTCAAGCAGTTGTTTTTCTTCTTTTGTGTTTCCACTTCTGTAGTTCTTTCTCTGAATGTGGGTAGTGTTCTTTTCCATAAATCCCTCAGAATTGTCCTGGGTCATTTTATTGCTGCTAGTATAGAAGTCCATTATGTTCGATTTTACAAGAGTGTATCAGTCTCTGAGTACAATGTTCTTTTGGCTCTGCTCCTTTCACTCTGCATCAATTCCAAGAGGTCTTTCCAGTTCACATAGAATTCCTCCAATTTATTATTCCTTTGAGCACAGTAGTATTCCATCACCAACATATACCACAATTTGTTCAGCCAGTCCCCAATTGAAGGGCATATCCTCGTTTTCCAGTTTTTTGCTAGCACAAAGAATGCGGCTATAAATATTTTTGTACAAGTCTGTTTATCTATGATCTCTTTGGGGTACAAACCCAGCAATGATATGGCTAGATCGAAGGGCAGGCATTCTTTTAGCACTCTTTGGGTATAGTTCCAGATTGCCATCCAGAATGGTTGGGTCAGTTCACAACTCCACCAGCAATGCATTAATGTCCCAGTTTTGCCACATCCCCTCCAACATTCATTACTCTCCCTGCTATCATTTTAGCCAATCTGCTAGGTATGAGGTGATACCTCAGAGTTGTTTTGATTTGCATTACTCTAATTATTAGAGATTTAGAATACCTTCTCATGTGCTTATTGACAGTTTTGATTTCTTTATCTGAAAATTACCTATTCAAGTCCCTTGCCCATTTATCAATTGGGGAATGGCTTGATATTTTATTCAATTGATTTGGTTCCTTGTATATTTGAGTAATTAGACTCCTGTCAGAATTTTTTGTTATAAAGATTTTTTCCCACTTTGTTTTTCCCCTTCTGATTTTAGTTGCATTGTTTTTGTTTGTACAAAAACTTTTTAATTTAATATAATCAAAATTATTTATTTTACATTTTGTAATTTTTTCTAACTCTTCTTGCTTAGTTTTTTTTAAACCCTTGTACTTCGGTGTATTGTCTCATAGGTGGAAGATTGGTAAGGGTGGGCAATGGGGGTCAAGTGACTTGCCCAGGGTCACACAGCTGGGAAGTGGCTGAGGCCGGGTTTGAACCTAAGACCTCCCGTCTCTAGGCCTGGCTCTCACTCCACAGAGCTACCCAGCTGCCCCTCTTGCTTAGTTTTAAAATCTTTCCTTTCCCAGAGATATGACAAGTACACTATTCTGTGTTCACCTAATTTGCTTATAGTTTCCTTCTTTATATTCAAGTCATTCACCCACTCTGAATTTATCTTGGTGTAGGGTGTGAGATGTTGATCTAAACTTTATCTCTCCCATATTGTTTTCCAATTTTCTTGGCATTTTTTGTCAAATAGTGTATTTTTGTCCCCAAAGTTGGGCTCTTTGTGTTTATCATACACTGTCTTGCTGACATCACCTACCCCAAGTCTATTACATTGATCCTCCCTTCTGTCTCTTAGCCAGTTCCATATTGTTTTGATGACCTCTGCTTTATAGTATAGCTTAATATGCGGTACTGCTAGGCCACATTCCTTCACATTTTTGTTTTTTTTTTTCATTATTTCCCTTGATATTCTTAATCTTTTGTTCTTCCATATAAAATTTGTTATGATTTTTTTCTAATTCAGTAAAAAAGTTTTTTGGTAGTAAAATATTTTTTTTAAAAAGATCAGGAGAGGCAGTATAAACAATGAGGAAATAATACTGCTCAAGATGTATGCACCAAGTGGCATAGCACCCAAATTCATAAAGGAGAAACTGGCAGAGGTGTGTAAATAGAAATTAGCTCTATCCCATTAATAGTCAAAAATCTACTCAACCCAGGCGTGCTAATGATGTCACTCCCACCTCCCTTAGTGGGGAGGGGAGACGAGTTACCCACACGTGACAATAAGTAACAAATCAAGAATAAGGGACTGCCCTTTGGGCAGTCCAAATCAATGTAGAAACTGCCATTTGTCCATTTGAATTAGAGGTGGACCACAGGAAGTGATGAAAGACACGTTCTCTTTAAGTAAGTTAGTGAACTTCCTGTGAGGGCAGTTGTCGTCTGGAACTAGAGGAAGAAGCATCTCCTGAGACCACAGTCAGCTTATGCTCTGTATTGTCACGTGGGTAAGTTAGGCTGGCTTCCTTGGCCTAGCTGGGCCAATTCTAAACTCTGCCTATCCGGCTGTTGGGCCTTGCGGCTTACAGCTTCATTTATTTAGACCTCTAACCTCCCTCTTCTCTTTATCCTTACTTACCTTCCTGATTGTAAATAAACTCTTCAACCCGATGCTGACTTGGGTCTGATTTAATTACGGAATCAACTTGAATTGTTGATTCCTGGCGGCCACATAATTTTAATATATAGCTAATAACTAAATTTTAATTCTTACAGAGGTCAAGAAGGAAATAGATAGTAAAACCATACTAGTGGGAGATCTAAATATTCCTCTGTCAGAGCTAGATAAATCAAACCGAAAAATAAATAAGAAAGAGGTAAGAGAGGTGAATGAAGTCCTAGAAAAATTAGATCTAATTGATATGTGGAGAAAAATAAATAGGGACAAAAAGGAATACACCTTCTTCTCAGCTGCACATGGCACATTCACAAAGATTGACCAGGTAATAGGGCATAGAATCATTGCAAACAAATGCAAAAGAGCAGAAATAATAAATGTAACCTTCTCAGACCATAATGCAATAAAAATAATAATTAGTAAGGGCACTTGGACAGGA
This sequence comes from Gracilinanus agilis, assembly GCF_016433145.1. Taxonomy (NCBI): domain Eukaryota; kingdom Metazoa; phylum Chordata; class Mammalia; order Didelphimorphia; family Didelphidae; genus Gracilinanus; species Gracilinanus agilis. Next base: position 258,194,652 of record NC_058130.1, read on the forward strand.
AAATCAAAAACTAATTGGAAATTAAATAATATGATTCTTCAAAACCAATTTGTCAAAGAAGGAATCATAGAAACAATCAACAATTTCATTGAAGAAAATGACAATGATGAGACATCCTATCAAACTATGTGGGATGCGGCCAAGGCAATACTCAGGGAGAAATTTATATCCTTGAGGGCATATATTAACAAATTAAGGAGGGCAGAGATCAATGAATTGGGTATGCAACTCAAAAAATTAGAAAGTGAGCAAATTAAAAATCCCCAGATGAAAACTAAAATAGAAATACTAAAAACCAAGGGAGAAATTAATAAAATCAAAAGTAAAAGAACTATTGAATTAATGAATAAGACTAGAAGCTGGTACTTTGAAAAAACAGATAAAATAGACAA
>NC_058130.1:258197985-258261851 GCF_016433145.1 Gracilinanus agilis
AATGGGGGTCAAGTGACTTGCCCAGGGTCACACAGCTGGGAAGTGGCTGAGGCCGGGTTTGAACCTAAGACCTCCTGTCTCTAGGCCTGACTCTCACTCCACTGAGCTACCCAGCTGCCCCTATTAAGATTTTTTACATAACTTATTGGTCAACAACAAAAGTTTATATTTTAATTCATTGACATTATATTTATTTCATTTAATTCATTGACATTTATTGTAGAGGATCTATTTTATAAAAACCATCAGAAGAAGTGCTACTCATAGATCATCTATTAATTTTAATTCTATTCCCTGTAACACATTAAATTATAATCATTTAGATACTCTCATTCAAAAAAATGGGACATTAAAAATAGAAATTTCTAAATCATGACTTAATCTATGCCTTTAAGATTTTATATGCATTAACTTTCAGATTAGATGATAGGAATAATTATATTAAGGTACTTGCTACAATTAAACTGAAGTGGATACATTAAGTGCAATATTGTAAACAATATCAAATTTAATTGACTGCAGAGAAGGGATGATTAAATACTACTATGTAAACATAAAGCTAAATTCATCTCATCACCACATCACAAGATAATAATTACATAGAACATAATATTTTCCTTATTATTAAAATGAAATCTCAGGTGGGATAGGGTCAAGTAAATATCTTAATATTAATGTGGATACAATAATAATATTTGAAACATTATATCTACATGCTTGGGCAACTGGGTGTCTCAGTGGATGGAGCCCCAGGCCTGGTTTCATAAAAATTCATCTTCTTGCATTCAAATCTGGTCTATGACACTTATTGTGTTACCTCGGCAAATCATTTGACACTGTTTCCCTAAGTTTTTCATCTTTAAAAGAAACTGAAGAAGGAAATAACAAGCCACTCCAGTATCTGTATCAAAATAACTTCAAATGGGATCATGAAAATGTTGATATGCCTAAAATGACTAAAAAGCAATTATATGTGTTTTTACTTCTACAGAGAATATCTGGTAAGCAATTTCCCACCACAAATACTTTCCCAACATTACTACTGTGAGTGTTATTTCTAGAGATTGCTTGGGAGCAACATTGAGAAGTTGTTTTGTCTAGAATCATAGAACTAGTTGATTTTGTAGTTGAACTCAGGTATTCCTGAATCGTTAGTCAATAGTAACTGCTATTCCATGTGACCTCTAAATTTCTTGTAATCAAGAGAATTGTGAAATGTAAATTTCATTTTTTAGGTTCATCCAAACATAACCTCTGTTTAATGAGGAATGTTCTAGAGTATAGATGAAAAATCTAAATATTCCCTCTCCCTCATTTTACTAGTAATAGGGATCCCATTCACTCCTTAAGCAAACTATCTTTTTTTTAAGGAGCTCTAAAAGAATCATACAATTTAGGAACTAAAGAGGCCACAAAAGTTATCTAGTGAAATGCTTTCATTTTATGTAAGGAAAGTGAAGACCTCAGATTAAATGATTTTCCTAAGATTACAAAGGCAATCAGTAACAGAGCTAGGATTCAAAACTCTACCTTATGAATGATTACGTAATGAATTAAAACTATTTCATAGCACCATACACTGATTATCTCTCTTTCTTTCCTAAGGAGAAATTAAAACAATAATGATAAAGTGATAGTGATAATAACAGTTCATATTTGCATAGTGCTTTAGAGTTTGTAAAACTTATTATATACATTATTTTGTTTAGCACTGTTGTAAAGATGCATACTCTTTTTGCTCCTATTTAAAATATGAGACTTGGAACATCTTCCAAACCTCATATTTAGATTTATTTCTCTCCCTTCATTTCCCTCTCTTTCCATTCCCTTTCAGGCAGTTATTAAGTTCTTTATTATATGTTATGTTTCATTAAAACTAAATCAGATCTTTAACTCTTCAGATAAATATAAAACATATATGTATCCATATGTGTTTATGAAAATTTAAGAATGTATATGTGTTTATAAACTATATATATATATGTATATATATATATATATAATTGGTTCTAAGACAGAACAGCAGTAAAGGCTAGGCAAAGGGGCTTAAGTGACTTGTCCAGGGTCATATAGCTGGGAAGTGTCTGAGGTCAGGTTTGAACCTAGGACCACCTCCCATCTCTAGGCCTGGCTCTCAATCCACTGAGCTACCTAGGTGCCCCCAACTTTAAAATATTCCTCAAGGGCATCATTATTTTTAAAGTTATAAGATTCACAACATTGGTATTATCTTCAACTTCTCATTCAAATTAAAACAAAAATCATTGGCAAATATTGTAGTTTCTACTTTCTCTCTTATGTGTTGTCTTTCCTTGTTTTACATAGATATTACTTTCCTTCTAGTCCTCATCAGTTCTTGCCTAGGTTATAATCAATTGTTCTCCATGTTTCAAGTCTTCCCTCATGCCAATCCATCTTCCATTCAGTTGTCAATGTGATTTTTCTGAGGCACAGAGCTGATCAAGTTGTTCTCCATGATCACTGAATTAAAAGAAGAAATAAAAATTCATATATGACATTTAAACTTTTTGCAGCCTGGCTCTTTTTAAAGCTTTCTTTTATTCTTATATTTAATTCTTCTCCACTTACTCTGTAATCTAGCTATTTGCCTCCTTATTATTCTGGAAAAAGAAAACTTCATCTTTGACCCCATGACACTGGCTCTCAGATGCCAGGAATGTTTTGTTTTGCCCTTTTTAAATTTCCTCACTTCCTTTAAGACTCAACTAAAATGACAGTGGAAGACAATAATGTGAAAACAACTACAAAGAACTTTACAAAGGAAAAAAGTAAAAAGTTATTTTGACCCAACCCTGCTCCCCAATTTTGGAAGAATAAAAATATATGTTTTCTAAATAAAAATAATAGATGAAAAATTAGGTAAAATATTAAACTGAAAGAAAATTATTTAAAAATAAACCTTGTAAAACAGATATACAAAATACTAAAGGAATAACACCTTAAAAAATAGAATTGGCCAAATGGACAAAGAGATACAAAAATTCACTTTGAAAACAGAACTAGTCAAGTGGAAAAGGAGATTTTAAAAAGCTCACTGAAGAAAATAATTCTGTAAAAATTAGAATTGGGTAACTGGAAACTGATGACTTCATGACACTTTTAAGAAACAACAAAATAAAGTCAAAATACTAAAAATTCTTCTCCCACAGTTCTTTCCCAGGATGGGGATACCATTCTTTCTCATAAGTCCCTCAGAATTGTTCTGGATTATTGTATTGTTGCTAGTAGAGAAGTCCATTACATTCAACTATATGCATATCTATCTCTGTGTATAATGTTCTTCTGGTTCTGCTCCTTATACTCTGCATCAATTCCTGGAGGTCCTTCCAGTTCACATGAATTCCTCCAGTTCATTATTCCTTTAAGCACAAAAGTATTCCATCGCCAACAGATAACACAATTTGTTCAGCCATTCACCAATTGAAGGGTGTCCTCTCATTTTCCAAATTTTTGCCACCACAAAAAGCAAGGCTATGAATATTTTTGTTCAAGACTTTTTCCTTATTATCTCTTGTTTTCATTTGCATTTCTCTGATTATAAGAGATTTATAACACTTTTTCATGTGATTATTGATAGTTTTGATTTCTTTATCTGAAAACTGCCTATTAATATCCCTTGCCCATCTATCAATTGGGGAATGTCTTGGGTTTTTTTTGTACAATTGATTTAGCTCTTTATAAATCTGAATAACTGGACCTTTGTTAGAGGTTTTTGTTAAAAAGGTTTTTTTCCCAATTTGTTCTTTCCCTTCTAATTTTGATTGTATTAGTTTAGTTTGTACAAGAAATAATTTAATGTAATCAAAACTATTTTACATTTTGTAATATTCTCTGTCTCTTGCTTGGTCTTAAAATCTTACCTTTATCATATATCTGACAGGTGATGGTACAGGATTAAACCCCAATTATTAGAGAAAAAATATTTATAAACAATATTTTATCAAAATATTATCAATATTTATGATCATACATTTGAAGTGAATATTTATTTGTAAAAAGTAATGGGTATGTTTTTGGTAAAATGGAATCAAGGTATAGGTGACTGAAAAATAAAAGAAAAACATCACTGTTGGCTACAGACGTTTCAGGATGCCCTAGATACACAAAACTGCCTAAATGGTAATGGAGAACCTTGGGAAGGGATGAAATATAACATACCTGGCCCTAATGCTACGAGATTAATATAGGCAAGTATTGCACTGAGAATACTAGGGTTAAAAATTGTTCCATGGTTTAGTTTTGTGAATATAAATGAATATTGTAACCGAATATCTGTCTAAAATAGTATAATTTTTATTATTCTTACTATCATTGTGCTTTTATATGCATTACTTCATAATATTTAAGTATCCTTGAAATCAAAGTATCATTTTAATTGTCCATAGGATATATTTTAAGTATATTTTAAATTTGCAGTAGGTAATACAAAATATGTGGGAGTATACCTGTCAAGACAAACTCAAGTACGAAATGAACTAATTTACCTTTTCATACAAATAAAGTCAGATCTACACAATCAGAAAAATAGTAATTACTCATGAGTAGGCCAAACCAATGTAATACAAATAACAACTGTACCTAAATTAGTCTATTTTTCAGTTTCAAATCAATCAACTGTCTCAAAAAATATTTTATAGAGCTAGAAAAAGTAATGACAAAATTCATCTGGAAGAACAATTAGACAGTGATATCAAAGGAATCAATGAAAAAGAAATTGAAGGAAACTGGTCTATCAGTACCAGATCTCAAGTTGTATTACAAAGTGGTAATTGTCAAAATAGTACTGGGACAAGCACACACTATTTTACAAAAACTCTTGGGGAAATTAGAAAACCTAATGGCAGAGACTGGAAATAGACTAATAATTTTGCACTGTATACCAACACATGGTTAACTTGGCTTCATGATTTAGAAATAAAAGGTAATGACATAATTACATTATGGGAGCATAGAATACTTTACCAGTGCTATCTACAGGTAAAGGAAGAATTTACAACCAAGCAAGAGATAGAAAGCATTGTAGGATTTAAAATGGATAATTTTGAATATATTAAATTTAAAGTTTTTCTATTAAAACAAAGCCAATGCAAAAAAATGAGAAGGAAATTAGAAAGTGGTGAAATGTTTTTCAGCAATTATCTCTGACAAAAGTCTCATTTCTCAGATTTCTAGAGAAATGAATCAAATTTATAAAAATAGAAATCAGTATCCAATTGTTAAATGGTCAAATGATATAAGCAGACAATTTTCAGATGAAGAAATCAGAGCTATCTATAGTTATGTGAAAAAATGCTCTATATCACTCTTGAATAAAGGAATACATATTAAAATAACTTTGAATTACCACCTCACACCTCTCAGATTAACCAATATAACAGAAAATAATGAATGCTGGAAAGGATGTAGAGAAATTGGAATATTCATGCATTATTGGTGGAGTGGTGGTACAATTTAATCATTCTGCGGTGCAATTTGGAACTATGCCTATAGTCCTCTAAAACTGTGCATGCCCTTTGATCCTTCAATACCTCTACTAGATTTATATCCCAAAGAGATCAAAAAAAGAGGAAAGGATCTATTTACAAAAAAATTAATTGAAGGTCTCTCAGTACTAGTAGAGAAATCTAAATTATGGGCTCGCCTATCAATCGGGGAATAACTGGACAAGTTTTGGTGTATGGTTGTAATGGAATGAAACTCTGCTATAAAAAATGATAAGCAGGAGTGATAGAGGCAAGATGGCAGAGAAGGCTCAAAAATCTAACTGTTCTCTACCAAACCCCAAACAAATTTAACATAATGCCTCAAAGTGAATTTTGAAGTGGCAGAAAACCCAAGAAGACGGAATACATTATTTTAAGCCTAAAACATCTTAGAATGCCACCACAAATTATCACATTGGGAAAGAAGTGGATCCCAGACTAGTGGGCCCAAGGCAGGACTCACCTCAGTGAGCCAGCACAGACCTTGGCAGTGACTGAATTGGCAGCAAAGGCTTTCAGAATTCTCAGCCACAGTTGACAATGTGTGATATTAATGTAAAAAAATATAACCCTTTACCAAGCATATACACATTAAGGAGAGAACTGTGCACATGTACATTAAGAAAGAACTGCCAGGGGCAGCTGGGTAGCTCAGTGGAGTGAGAGTCAGGCCTAGAGTCAGGTTCAAACCCGGCCTCAACCACTTCCCAGCTGTGTGACCCTGGGCAAGTCACTTGACCCCCATTGCCCACCCTTACCAATCTTCCACCTATGAGCGACAATACACCAAAGTACAAGGGTTTAAAAAAAAAAAAAAGAAAGAAAGAACTGCTAACATATATGAGGAGGAAGACTTCACAGCCATCTGAAGCCCTGACTTCCTGAATGGGCTGGCAGAGGTCCCTTTATGGTATGGTTACTTGTCTGGATATCAGAACTCATGACCCAGTTTGTCCAATCAGAATGTAAAGTAGGTGTAATGTCTTTGGCTGTATGAGGGGAATGGGGGTTAGAGAGATCTCTTTGTTGGTGCTTGCTGCATCCTGAAGGAGAATTACCATAGTTCTACCTAGCAGGCTCTAATCTTGTATTTTCCAAGCCACTGTTTGTAATATGGACTGAATATAGGGCTGAAGAAGCAGTATGATAGGAGATTACAGTAGTTGAATGATGAACTGGTAAACTTATTTTTTCTTTTTCTTTTTCTCTTTCTCTTTAACAAATAAATAATTGTAATTTAATGTAAATCTTGAAGATTAATTTTAACTTTAATGCTTAGGGAGATCAGACAACGGCTTGGAAAAAAAGATTACTTGAGTCACTTTGCTGACTCTAGGTGCAAGATTCTGTTATACTGTCCATATGCAGATCCAGGTTATATTCCTAGATTGGGGCCCCAACATAAGAAAGAGCACTAGTGTTATTATTTAAAATGAGGATGGCCGAGATCAAAAGGGAGAATAGTATTTTAATAAAAGCCATGCTGATAAACTGACCACTCACCTGTAAGAAAAACCTATTCCAACCTCACCTCAGCCATTTACCTTCCTCTCTCCTCGAGCTCAGGTAACTAAAGAGCCAGCTCCAAGTCACTACCCCCTACTTAAAATAGTCCCTCACCTTTAATACGTCATCCAAAACAGGAAACCCATGAAACCCGTTGGACCATGGGAAATGTAGTTTTAAGGACCCCCACAGGTCCACAGAAGTTTGTCAAACACTATATTGAGGTTCAATCCTTCCAAATAGAACCCCAGGTGATTTTAACTAACACATTACCCCCTTGTGATCCTTTGGGAGATAAATCTCCCCAATGGATCAGGAAAATATAATCAAATTAGAGTTTACAATAATCTAGAGATAAAAGGGAGAAAGAACAAAACCAATGTTTGGTACATTGACAAAAAAACATTAAGGGGGCAGTCCCCCTTTCTGGCATAAACTGTCCATTCAAAATACATAGTTCAGATCAACTGTGCCCCAAAGTTCAAATTGGATCTTCATGATCCAGTGAAGGCTCTTCAGGCATCTTTTGGTGCCTCCACCAAACAGGTTCGTCATCTGGATTCTGGGGAGATGGCAAAATCCTTATCCTGAAATTACTTTCAAAGAATTTAAACTTTACATTATAGATTATAAAACATACATTTCCTTCTGTGAATTAACATTATTCCCCTGAGTTTACTCCGAAAGGAGTAAAAATTGACTTGCAATATAGATTATAGTTCAGACATTATGATTATAAAAACTAATCACACACACCCCTGAGGAAAATATTTAACTAACACATTATCCCCTGAAAAAGTCAGCCAAGGATGCATGGCTAAGTGAGTCATGGGGGTGCATGAAATCAATTGGCAAAAGAAATAATAAAAAAATAAAAAGAATAAAATTCCAAAAAAAAGGAGAAAAAATTAATTGTGAATGAAATGTAAAATGTACAAAAAATGTAGGGGAAATAAACAGGCCTTTGATTCAAGGCCCAATGAAAGCAATTTAAGCAGTATGCTATAACCCATTTAGGGCCAGGACTACAGAAAAATTGCCATTTACTCTATATATATAGAGGAATAAGGGAAATGCCTTTCTTTGATCCAATTTTTCCCTGCACCTTCTCAGGGAATGAGCCATTAAATGATAGCCAATCTTAGGTGCTTCACTAGGAATTTAAGTTGAGGGGACCCACGTCCTCTAAAGTTTTAGAAAAGACTTGGACTCCAGGACTCAAACCCCAATTTCCAAGCCCTAAAGTAGTGGCATAGAACTCTGCAATCCATGCATATCTTTTAGTCAAGTCTCTGACCATGTGGCTTAGCACTTCTCCTGGAATCAGAAAGGCATTAAATCACAATCCCATAGTCTCAGGCTCAGGCTCAGGTATTTGCATTGAGCTTATTTCACTGTAGAATAAAAAAAGGATAAATAATGATTATATATGTACTTCCAGTACAAGATGAGAAAAAGGAAAAATCAATTGCTCTATAAAAATGTTTTAAAAATCAAATATATATATATATATATCTTAGAATTAGAAGGGTTTTGTTATCCAAAAATGAGGTTTTCTGTGAGAGAAAGTGGGTTTTACAAAATAGCAGATTCGCAATGCACATTCAAATAGAGTACCATATTTCTAATAACACATTTTAAAACAATAAACAATGATGTTCAAAAAATTATATACTTGTTACAACTTTTAAACCTTGGATAAGGGTTTCTCAACAAATTCTGTTACTACTTCCATATAAAAACCTGATATTAAAAAAAAAACCTTCTGGTCTAAATTATCCTCAAGAATTCTAGACCCTTCTGATAAAAGAGGCTAAAACATAGACTAATATAAATATATATATAGACAACAATTCTTCACAATAAAATATATAAAGCTTATCCTTTAAGACCACAATTCTTTAAAATAAATACATAAAATCCTTATCATTTATACTGTTATGGGGGTAATTTGAAGGAAAAGTGTTTGGGATAAGGGAATTGAAAGGAGGATGTTGGAGACTTGGTGAGTGGATAAACTAGGCTACAGGTAGGCTGGGATTAAAGGAGATTCAGGGTATAATAGGACTGAAGTCAGGAGTATAACACAGAAGGGAAACAGAGATCTTCTTGGGAGAAAGAAGTTAAACTAAACAGACAAACACTGCAGGCTTACAGACTGGGACTTAAACTCAAACAACAAGCTGAGGGAAATAGACTAGACTGAAATTAACAAACAGTCAATTTCATAGGAAGGGACCTATTTTGAAGTAACACCTTCCTTCAAGATGGATGCCCCAGCTACCCTCTAAGCCCAGAGTATGTTGACTCTTCCCTCTTCTTCACTCTTGATAACTAACAGACAAATTACACTAAATAGGACTATTGAAACACAAAGGGTTTATTTGTTTGAAGAATGTTGGTTAGGAAGGTGGATTATAGGAAAGCCCTATTAGTTATCTCAGGAACCTCAGGTGGGGGAAGGGACGTGAAGATGAATCTGAATAAGGACCTGCCTTACTCAGTTTTACAAAATACTATCTAAAGGGAATAAATGATGATTTGATTAAATTATAAATAATGCTGTCAATTAGATACCTTTCACAGATTTAACTCCTCTCTAATTTCTCTCCTTATAACTCCACAGCCACTAAGGTAAGGGAGGGAAGGCAGGGTGGTATTAGGAAAGGAAGATATAAAGGATCTATCTAAAATAATAATTTCTTAAGTAAATATATCAATGCTAGGCTAAATTTCAATATTGAAGCTAGATAATCTAAGAGCTCGCTCATTGACTTCCTCCCTCCACGGAAGATCCAGTCAACTGCCTTCTCCTCAAGATTCTAAGAGCCCAACTGATTTTGGAACTCAGCCAAAGCTAGAAAAAACTATATCCCCCAATTCTGTATACTACAATACAGAAGGGTACTAAGCATCTAAAGTAAATTTTTAAAAGACCTCTCATAAAATTACAATTTAAATCTCAAGGCAGGCACCAAACTCTGGTCCAAAGTTGAACAAAATTAAGGCAATTTATAACTTTGTAAGATGTTCAAATGGTACGAGAACATAGCATTGTTGTTGATTACAGTAAAAATGAAACCTGAAATAAATTAGGAAATATAATGAGTATCAGATAACAAGCTGGCCAAAACCTCTTACCAGTTCTAATAGATTTTTCTCATTATTTGGGAGTTACAATAAAATCATAAAGAGAATTAATCTAGCAGTCACAAACTACATTAACTTAAAATGATTCAGTGCAACAGGAAAATCAACGAAATAAGCAAGATTAATTTACAAAACTAATTAGCAAAATATTGTAAGATACAGTCTCTCTAAAACAGAAATAAAACTCATTCAGTTCAGATGTTTAAAAGTTCACCCCTTGTTCAATTTAAGGTTCTTTTGATTGAGTTCTGCTGAGTTTAAGGAGTTTTTTTTTATAATCAGTCCTTGCTCTCAGTTTCAAAGTTCTGAGCAGGTATGGGGGTGAATAGGCCATGTGGCCCGATTAAGGGTAAACGCTAGGTCCACGTGGGCTCGGGGTTAGAGAAAGGCTTATGTCAGTTTTGTAGAAAATATCCATGTGTAGAGCCTGTGGGGGTGGGGGTTGCCTAAATTACATCTTTAGAGAAACACGTGGAGGGCAAGAATGCAGGCCATTACCAAACCAAGAGAGGGGGTAGTGGGGACAATACCAAATCCTAAGGAGCAGTGGTGGAAGTCTCCGAAGATCTCAGCAAAAGCAGCAGTTGGGGGTCATCTCTGTTGGGGCTCCGGGTTCTAGGACTAACAGGTCTAGCAGCACCAGCGGCAGGATCGGAGAAGTGGTCTGGGACACTTGCAGGCTTGCGGCACAGCAGGAATGGAGATCAGGTCAGGAGTCAGGAGATCAGCGGCAGAGACACACTGGCTGGGCTCCAGCATTTTTAGTTTAAAGCCAAAAGCTAGAATTGGCTGGCCTTACCTCCCAAGGTGGTTTGGGCTGGACTGGCTGGCTGAGTCCTGCCTGAGGCAAAAACGTGCTGTTGCTTTCAGCAAAAGCATGGCAAGGAAAGCCACTTTCCTTTTTTAAAAAAGTGCTCAAAAGAGCTGAGCCAGGCCAAAAAGAAAGCATGGCTATTGTTAGGCTATCTGGAAGATTGAGAGTTCGAATTTCGACCTTCTGGTTCGCCAAACTGTTATGATTAAAAATGATGAGGGCCCAGGTCAAAAGGGAGAATAGTATTTTAATAAAAGCCATGCTGATAGAGATAAACTGACCACTCGCCTGTAAGAAAAACCTATTCCAACCTCACCTCAGCCATTTACCTTCCTCTCTCCTCGAGCTCAGGTAACTAAAGAGCCAGCTCCAAGTCACTACCCCCTACTTAAAATAGTCCCTCACTTTTAATACGTCATCCAAAACAGGAAACCAATGAAACCCGTTGTACCATGGGAAATGTAGTTTTAAGGACCCCCACAGTTCCACAGAAGTTTGTCAAACACTATATTGAGGTTCAATCCTTCCAAATAGAACCCCAAGTGATTTTAACTAACACACTAGCACACACACACATATTTGTATTCTTAGGGGAACAGAGACCCTGGTCACAGTTCCAAGGTAGACAATAATACTTTTTGTTATTCACAGATCAGAGCACAAGCTAGAAAATTATTAAATATACCTTTCCTTAGATCACAGCACCTTAGAAAGTACTAAAAACTTATCAATCCCCAGAGCTAGCTCCAAAGTCAGCTTCACAATTTTTCATATTGTTCCCTCATCACAGGAATGGAGCCCATCTACAATCATTTTTTTTTTACTTAAAAGACAAGAAAATAATGGAAAAATGGGGAAACAACAAAAAAAGAAATTCAACATAGAAAATTATTTTGATGATAGGGAAGACTAAAACTTAGAAGAGATTCAAGGACAATATGAAATGGTATCAAGCCCAAGGGGATTAATGGAAGAGATAAAAAATAATTTCAGAAAATAATAGATGTAAAAGAAAAATTGAGAAAGGAAATAAGGGCGACACAAAAAAATCATGAAAAAAGAGGAGATAGCTTGGTAAAGGAGATTTAAAAGACTGAAGAAGGTATTAACTTCTTTTAAAAAATTAGATTAAAAAATCAGAATAGGACAATTGGAAAAAGAAGCATAAATTTTCTAAAAAACAGAATTTGCCAAACAAAAAAGTGCACGAAAGAGAACTTCTTAAAAGGCAGGATTGTCTACATGGAAAAAACGTAAACAAAGATTCACAGAAGAAAAGAACTCTTTAAAAAAGTAGATGTGGTCAAATGGAAAAGGATGTACAAAAGTCCAATCAAGAAAATGATTCCTTAAAAATTAGAATTGAATAAGTGGAAACCAATGACTCCATGAGACATCAAGAAACAATAAAAATCAAACAATAAAAATATAGAAGAAAATGTGAAATATTTAATTGGAAAAACAACTGACATGGAAAATAAATCCAAGATCATCTAAGAATTATTGTACTATCTGAAAACCATGACTCAAAATAGAACCTAGGCATCACCTTTCAATGAATGATGAATAAAACTTTCTTAATACTTTAGAAGCAGAGAGTAAAATGGAAATAGTAAGAATCTACCAATCACCAGAAAGAGATCCCAAAAAGCTATCTCCCAGAAACATTAAAGCTTAATCCCCAAACTCTTGGGTCAAAGAGAAACTATTTTAAGAAATTACAAAGAAAAAATTCAAATATTGTGAAACCATAGTCAAGACAATGTAAAATTTAGCATATTCTAAATGAATGGATCTGAGGGCCTTGAGCATTATATTCTAGAATTAACACACAGTAATGACAATGGTACACAAAAATTACAACAGATCTGCCCAATAAAGTCCTCATTTCTCAATGTATAAGAACACAGGTCATTCCCCAATTGATAAATGGTCATAGGCCTAATATTTTGTCCACTGTGCCAGCTGTTTGTCTCTTAGAGAATGAATTTATGAATTAAATACTTGAAACTACAAATTAAACTCACTCATTTTCTGTTTTTCTATCTTGTTAATAGCTGAATACCATTGTAAGATTAAAAATTCATATACAAATACTTCAAATATTATAATTTTATAAGATTTATTAATAATAACTGGAAGTAAAAGTTAGTGATAGCCTTAGTAAGGAAGAGGATCCTAGTATGGGCATAAGGGAGAGAACAAGAGGGTGAGGTTCAGAAATTTATTTACAAAACATAAGGACTCATCATGGGGAATGTAATTCAAGGAATTCTGGGAAAAGTAAAGGAATTATGGGGAACATAGTCCTGGGGCACATTCCTCCATTTACACATTACACCTGGGATCCTCTGACAGACTAATCTCCTCAATGGATCATGGAAACATAAGTAACTTATAATTTTAACTAGAGGCACATAAAATATTTCTATTTCTAAAGGGAAATTACAAAAATTTGGGGTTAAAAGGGAAATAAAAGAGAAACAGAACAAACCCAATGCTTACTATATTGATAATAAACCAATTTGGGATCAGTCTCCTTGGCATAAGAGTGTACATTCAAAACAAATGCATTAAATCCCCCACAGTTCAAATGACCACATCCCAAAGTTCGCTCTGGATCTTCTGGCATAGTGTGTGGTTTCTGCAGGCATCTTCATGGTGTCTTTTCCAAACAGTTAACTTCCTAGATTCTGGGAGGTAGCAAGTTTCTTAGTCTAAAATTACTCTCAAAAGAATTTAAACTTTGCATTATAGGATAATAATACATTCCTTCCCTGAGGAGGATTTTGACAAACAAATGTATTACACAGGGATACATAGCTGAGTTATGAGGTATATGAATCAATTGGCAAAAGAAATAAAAAACATCAAAAAATCCAAATAAAAGAGAAAGAATAACTTCTGGATGGAATATAAAATATCAAAATCTTATGTGTAAAAAAATCTAAGAAAGGAAAAATAAACCTATAACAGGTCCTTAAATCAGGGCCCAATTACAATGCTTTATGTCCCATAAGCCTATAGTAGCAAATATGCATTTACCTAATCAGCAGCCAGGACTATAGAAAGTTTGCCACACTATGAAAGCCAGAAAAAGGACTAGATTTTAACAGCAAATGGGAAACAACATTCCCTGGTCTGATTTTACCTTTTCTCTCAGGGATATGGGATTCAGGATGACAGCCAAAGTGAGGTGCCTGACAGAATGTAGGATGGGGAAAACCTGTCTCAGAAGTATGTCAAACAGCTGCAACCTCGAACCTCAGACAAGTTCAAGTCCTCTTGTCTTGGTGCAGAATGTCATAAATCCAATAGGGATTTGTTTGGTCTCTTTGACCTTGTGCACTATGCAGGTTATCTTTGTGCTTCTTTGGCACTGTGCAATGGCTCTTTTTGTGTTCCCTTCTCCTGGAATCAGATAGAATCATTAAGCAAAGTTCCTTAATTTTTAAACAATGAATGGCAGGTTTCTATAGTCTATAGCTTTTTGGGTATGCATTGATGGATGTTAGCACTAATGGACATTTTTACACCCTAGTGCAAAAATAAAAAACCTTAATACTGGTAACATGTGCTTCAAAGTACAAAAAAAAAAAGAAAGAAAACTCAAATACTGTAATGCACATATAAGGAAAAATCAATAATAAAAGTTTAAAAATATATATATAACTTACAGTCAGTGACACAGTGTGTCAGCTAAGGAGAAGTAGAATACAAAGGTTTCTCATCCAAGAAATGAGATCCATTTCCTTTTTAACTTGGCCATTATCCACAGTGTGAGTGCAAATGATTTTCACAAAGTAACACTTTTGTAAAACAATAGTACAGCAAGTAATCCACATTCAAAGTACCAAAATTCCCAAAATTCACAATAGCCCAGTTAATGATAATAGCAAACAAACTCACTATCATATAGGATGACATGAGTCTCCATATAGCCACTTGCCATGTGACATTTAAAAAATCTATGAATTCATGGATACTTGTCACAAGTTATATAGATATAGCCAATCTTTCAACATTGGCTGAGATATTTTTTGGGTGGTTTTTTAATCATTTATTAATATTCATTTTTAACATGGTTACATGATTCAAGCTCCTACTTTCCCCTTCACCCTCTGCTGTCCCCCCACCCATAGCCGATGCACATTTCCACTGGTTTTAACATGTGTCCTTGTTCCAGACCTATTTCCAAATTGTTGATATTTGCATTGGTGTGGTAGTTTCAAGAGCACATCCCCAATCATGTCCTCCTTAGCCCATGCGTTCAAGCATTTGTTTTTATTATATGTTTCCTCTCCTGTAGTTCTTCCTCTGAATGTGGGTAGCGTTCTTTACCATAAATCCCTCAGAGCTATCCTGTGTCATTGCTTTCTGCTGGTACAGAAGTCCATTGTATTTGAATTTTACCATAATATATCAGTCTCTGTGTACAGTGTTCTTCTGGCTGTGCTCCTTTCCCTCTGCATCAATTCCTGTAGGTCTTTCCAGTTCACCTGGAACTCCTCCAGTTTATTATTCCTTTTAGCACAATAGTATTCCCATCACCAGCATATACCACAGATTGTTCAGCCATTCCCCAATTGAAGGACATACCCTCCTTTTCCAGTTCTTTGCCACCACAAAAAGCAGAGCTATGAATATTTTCATACAAGTCTGTTTATCTATGATCTCTTTGGGGTACAAACCCAACAATGGTATGGCTGGATCTTTTATAGCCCTTTGAGCATGGTTCCAAATTGCCATCCAGAATGGTTGGATCAGTTCACAACTCCACCAGCAATGCATTAATGTCCCAATTTTGCCACATCCCCTCCAACATTCATTACTTTCCCCTTCTTTCATTTTAGTCAATCTGCTAGGTGTGAGGTGGTACCTCAGAGTTGTTTTCATTTGCATTTCTCTAATTATTAGAGATTTAGAACACTTTCTCGTGTGCTTATTGATACTTTTGACTTCTTTATCTAAAAATTGTCTATTCATGTCTTTTGCCCATTTATCAATTGCAGAATGGCTTGATTTTTATACAATTAATTTAACTCTTTGTATATGTGAGTAATTAGACCTCTGTCAGAAATTTTTGTTATGAAGATTTTTTCCCAAATTGTTGTTTCCCTTCTGATTTTGGCTGCATTGTTTTTGTTTGTACAAAAGCTTTTTAGTTTAATATGATCAAAACCATTTATTTTATATTTTGTAATTTTCTCCAACTCTTGCTTGGTTTTAAAATCGTTCCTTTCCCAGAGATCTGACAAGTATACTATTCTGTGTTCACATAACTTATTTATAGTTTCCCTCTTTATATTCAAGTCATTCACCCATTTTGAACTTATCTTGGTGTAGGGTGTGAGATGTTGATCTAAACCTAATCTCTGCCATATTGTTTTCCAAATTTCCCAACAGTTTTTGTCAAATAGTGGATTCATGTCCCAAAAGATGGGCTCTTTGGGTTTATCATATACTGTCTTGCTGATGTCATTAACCCCAAGTCTATTCCACTGATCCTCCCTTCTATCTCTTAGCCAGTACCATATTGTTTTAATGACTGCTGCTTTAAAGTATAGTTTAATATCTGGTACTGCTAGGCCCCCTTCCTTCTCATTTTTTCCCATTATTTCCCTTGATATTCTTGATCTTTTGTTATTCCATATGAAGTTTGTTATAGTTTTTCCTAATTCGGTAAAGAAGTTTTTTTGGTAGTTTGATAGGTACGGCCCTGGAATAGTCATTTTTATTATGTTAGCTCATCCTACCCGTGAACAATTAAAGGCTTTCCAATTGTTGAGATCTAGTTTTATTTGTTTGGAAAGTGTTTTGTAGTTGTTTTCGTATAATTGCTGTGTTTGTTTTGGTATATAGATTCCCAAGTATTTTATATTGTCTAGGGTGAATTAAAATGGTGTTTCTTTTTCTACCTCTTGCTGCTGTGATTTTTTGGAAATATATAAAAATGCTAATGATTTATGTGCATTTATTTTGTATCCTGCAACTTTGCTAAAGTTGTTGATTATTTCTACAAGCTTCTTAGTTGATTCTCTAGGATTTTTTAAGTATACCACCACATCATGTGCAAAGAGTGATAGCTTAGTCTCCTCATTGCCTATTTTGATACCTTCAATTTCTTTTTCTTCTCTAATTGCTACTGCTAGTGTTTCTAGTACTATGTTGAATAATAGAGGTGATAATGAGCATCCTTGTTTCACTTCTGATCTGATTGGGAAGACTTCTAATTTATCACCACTGCATATGATGCTTGTTGATGGTTTTAAGTATATACTGTTTATTATTTTTAGGAAAGGTCTTTCTATTCCTATACTTTTCAATGTTTTCAATAGGAATGGATGCTGTATTTTGTCAAAGGCTTTTTCAGCATCTAATGAGATAATCATGTGATTTTTGTTTGTTAGACTGTTGATATGGTCAATTATGTGGAAGGTTTTCCTAATGATGAACCATTCTTGCATTCCTCGTATAAATCCCACCTGATAATGGTGGATGATCTTCTTAATTACTTGCTGGAGTCTCTTTGCTAATATTCTATTAAAGATTTTTGCATCTATGTTCATTACGGAGATTCGTCTATAGTTTTCTTTCTCTGTTTTTGGTCTGCCTGGCTTTCAAATCAGTACCATATTTGTGTCATAAAAGGAATTTGGTAGGACTCCTTCTTTGTTTATCATATCAAATAATTTGTATAGTATTGGGATTAGTTGCTCTTTGAATGTCTGATAGAATTCATTTGTGAATCCATCAGGTCCTGGTAATTTTTTCTTAGGGAGTTCTTTGATGGCTTATTCAATTTCTATTTCTGATATGGGATTATTTAGGTATTCTATTTCTTCTGCTGTTAATCTAGGCAATTTATAATTTTGTAAATATTCAACCATGTCTCCTAAATTGTTATATTGGTTGCCATATAATTGGGCGAAATACTTTTTAATGATTGCCTTAATTTCCCCTTCACTAGAGGTGAGGTCTCCCTTTTCATCTTTGATACTCTCAATTTGGTTTTCTTCTTTCCTTTTTCTTATTAGATTAACCAATACTTTGTCTATTTTATCTGTTTTTTCAAAATACCACCTTCTAGTCTTATTTATTAATTCAATAGTTCCTTTACTTTCAATTTTATTAATTTCTCCCTTGATTTTTAGTATTTCTAATTTATTTTTCATCTGGGGTTTTTTAATTTGCTCACTTTCTAATTTTTTGAGTTGCATTCCTAATTCATTAATCTCTGCCCTCCTTAATTTGTTAATATATGCACTCAAGGATATAAACTTCCCCCTGAGTACTGCCTTAGCTGCATCCCACAGAGTTTGGTAGGATGTCTCATCATTGTCATTCTCTTCAATGAAATTGTTGATTGTTTCTATGATTTCTTCTTTGACAAATTGGTTTTGGAGTATATTGTTTATTTTCCAATTGGTTTTTGATTTGCCTGTCCAAGTGCCCTTACTAATTATTATTTTTATTGCATTATGATCTGAGAAGGTTACATTTATTATATCTGCTCTTTTGCATGTGTTTGCAATGATTCTATGCCTTTTACATGGTCAATCTTTGTGAATGTACCATGTGCAGCTGAAAAGAAGGTGTATTCCTTTTTGTCCCTATTTATTTTTCTCCACATATCAATTAAATCTAATTTTTCTAGGACTTCATTCACCTCTCTTACCTCTTTCTTATTTATTTTTTGGTTTGATTTATCAAGATCTGAAAGAGGAATATTTAGATCTCCCACTATTATAGCTTTACTATCTATTTCCTTCTTGAGCTCTGCCAGTTTCTCCTTAATGAATTTGGATGCTATGCCACTTGGTGCATATATATTGAGCAGTGTTATTTCTTCATTGTTTATACTGCCTTTAATCAGGATGTAATGTCCTTCCCTGTCTTTTTTAGTTATATCTATTTTAACTTTGGCTTTGTCAGAAATCATAATAGCCACTCCTGCCTTCTTTTACTCATTTGATGCCCAAAAGATTTTGCTCAAGCCCTTAACCTTAAACTTGTGTATGTCTACCCTCCTCATATGTGTTTCTTGTAGATAACATATGGTAGGATTTTGGTTTCTAATCCACTCTGCTATTTGCTTCCTTTTTATGAGCAAGTTCATCCCATTCACATTCAGAGTTACAATTATCAGTTGTGCATTCACTGACATTTTTGTATCCTCCCCTAGACCCACCCCTTCTTCTTACACTATTTTCTTTTAAATCAGTGGTTTGCTTTGAGCCAGTATCCCTTATCCCCTCCCTTGATTGACTTCCCTTTCTGTCCCCTCCCTTGTCATTCCCCTCTTTTTGTTTTTAAAGGCCTAATGAGTTCCTTCCCCTTTTTCTCCCCTCCCTTTTTGGACCTCCCCACTCCCCTGCTCCCTTTGGTTTATCACTTCTGACTTTCTCAGTAGGGTTAGATAGAATTTGTTATCCCAATGGATAATAAAGCTACTCTTCCCTCTCCAGGTTAATTACACTGAGAGTAAGGTTTGATTATTATATGTTAATGCTCTCTTTCTCTCCTTCTTATAATACTATTTATCCCCTCCGCTTCCCATGCCCTCTTTGTGTGTATTAGAATATCCTGTTTTTCTTATTTATTCAGATTTTTCTTAATGTCCCCTACTATCCCCCCCCGTTCCCACCCCCCATGTCATCTTAGACCATTTAGTATCCTGTCTTCTCCCTATGAATTATTCTTCTGGTTGCTATAATAGTAAATATTATCACAGTGAATAGCGTTTACTAAAGAGAATTATACATAGCATTTCTCCACATATTAATACAGATAATTAGATCTTATTTAAGCCCTTAAAGAGTCAAATTTAAAAAATAATATGAGTTTTCTTTCTTTTCCCTCTGTTTCTTATTTACCTTTTCATGTTTCTCTTGATTTTTGTGGTGGATATCAAACATTCCATTTAGTCCTGGTCTCTTTTGTGCAAAAACTTGGAAATCTTCAATTTTGTTGAATGCCCATACTTTCCCCTGGAAGTATATAATCAGTTTCGATGGGTAGTTGATCCGTGGCTGAATGCCCAGCTCTCTTGCCTTTCTGAATATAGTATTCCAAGCCTTGCGGTCTTTTAGAGTGGAGGCTGCCAGATCCCGTGTGATCCTGATTGGTGCTCCTTGATATTTGAATTGTCTCTTTCTGGCTTCTTGTAAGATTTTTTCTTTTACTTGAAAGCTCTTGAATTTGGCTGTTATAGTCCTGGGTGCTGACTTTTCTGGGTCCAGTGTAGAGGGTGATCTATGGATCCTTTCAATGTCAATATTGCCCTCTTGTTGTAGGACTTCAGGGCAATTTTGCTGAATAGTTTTTTTAAGTATGGAGTCCATGTTTCTATTAATTTCTGCTTTTTTGGAAGATCATTGATTCTCAAATTGTCTCTTCTAGGCCGGTTTTCTTGGTCTGTCACTTTCTCATTGAGATATTTCATATTTCATTGTATTTTATCAGTCTTTTGACTTTTTTTATTTGTTCTTTTTGTCTTGAGAGATCATTGGCTTCTAAATGCTCAATTCTAGCCTTTAGGGACTGGTTTTCCTTTTCAATCTAGTCATTTCCGGTCTTAGTTGACTTGCCTCACTTTCCAATTGTGAAATTCTGCCTTTTAAACTGTTATTTTCTTTCCAGATCTCTTCCATCTTTCTCAACATCTCATTTTTGAAATGTTCAATAGCTTGTGACCAGTTTTCATTGTTTTGGGAAGATTTGGATACTTGTTTGTCCTCCTCTGTTGTCTGGATTTTCTCTGTGTAAAAGTTGTCTAGTGTTCCAGAGTTTTTCTTGATAATGTTTTTCTTCTGGGGTTCTCAGCTTGCCATTGTTAGCCCCGCCTCTTTTCAGCTTTGTCTTCACACTCAGGGTCTGCCTGCGTTTTCTAAGCTCCCGAGGGCTCTGGTCTCCTTGTCCTTGCAGTCAAGCCTCCTTGTAGTCCCTGGTCTGGCCCTCTGCCCGATGCTCCTTCAGCAGTCTCAGGGGCTGCTTCCACAGCCTCCCTCCAGTCTGCACCGGGTCCCCACTTGAGGTCCAAGCCTGCTCTCGAGATCTTTATCCTCTCCCAGAGCACTGCCTTCACCTGCCCAGATGCTCGGGAATGTCCGTGAGCTTGAGATCTTTGTCTGTGCCTAGGGCAATGTCTTCACCCACACAGATGCTGGGGAATGTCCGTGAGCTTGAAATCTTTGTCCTCACCTAGGGCAATGTCTTCACCCGCACAGATGCTTGGGAAAGTCCGTGAACTCGAGATCTTTGCCCATGCCTAGGGCAAATCCTTCACCCGCGCAGAAGCTCGGGAAAGTCCATGCTTGTTCTTTAGCCACTTGGGGTCCTACGTCTTGCAGCTCTCAGGTACAAGCCCTGGAGCTGCCAGTGATTTACTGGTTGCCCCAATCCTGCTTTCACTCTTGTGCATTGGCCTTGACACTGTGCATGGTGTGGGGGGTGGTGGAGGGGCTTCTTCCTCTCACATTTTAGTGAGAGCTGTTTCACCCCTTTATAGTGTGGAAATGCCCTGATTTTGTGTACCTTCAATGCTGCGCCCTGTTGTGGGGTTCCTTTGTTCATCTGTATTCGTTTTTATGTCCCCTTGAGGAGTCCTGTATGCTTCAGTTAGGAGAGATTGAGCAGCTGCTCCTTACTCTGCCGCCATCTTAACCGCTGGCAGCGGTTAAAAATAGAATTTTTAACCAATTCTATTACTGCCATCATTCCAAAATATGACAGAGGAGTCCAGAAAAAAATCTCTGTGCTGCTGATGAAAACTTTGTGGGTCTAAAAATGAATTTAGAACATCCTGGTGGAAGAGTAGAATAAGCTGAATAATTACAAGTACTCAAAACCCATTTCAAAGCCACTAGGCTTCACAGGAAAAATCATTCTCACCTCCTGAATGAAGTTATAACCCATTTCAAGGTTACTAAGCGTCTTGGGAAACCTCCTTCCCTCTGGCTTGAGATTGTGCCAGTGTAAAAAACCTGTCTCCAATATGTCCCACCCATTTCACATGGAGCCAAGGAATAAATAGTGAAAATCACTTCAGATGTCTCATCCATTACATTTTTAATAAATGTGGAGATGGGGAAATACAACAGTGCTCTCCACTTCATCTATTACATGGACCCTTACCTCTTGTTAGAAATAACTCAGAAGCAGGCAAATGATTAGTCAGAGGTTAGCTCATTAAATTCTCCAAAGCTTGTATACAGGTTGTAACCAATTTGAGGGAGTGCACCCACCATCTATGTGACAATTCACAAAGGCAAAATGGAATAAAATACTGTTAAGGCAAACTGTGACCTCAATAATTCTAGTGACAAACCTAGCATTCATAAGTACCTATAGTTTTGCCAGGAAAAAGGGTTTGTGCAAGTTGTTTAGGGACATTTACAATATGTTCTTCAGTACAGTCAAAGGGGAAAGGTACAAATAAAGACAATGTACCAGAACATATAGCTAATAGCCAAAACGCAGTAGCTTAAAATGATTCAGTGTAACAGAATAGTATTGATTAGATAAATATGTGAATTTAAAAAACTAAATATAAATTTAAAGCAAACACTTAGCAAATACAATAAGTATAACAGGATACAGGCACTGAATTTAAAAGTCCTTTTCTCCAATTCCAATAGACTTCTTCACTATTATAGAGGGGAAACCAAACACAAAAAGTTACCATTAATAAACTTCCAGATCTCTTAAAGGTTCCTTCACCTCCCCAGTGTCATCATCCATTTAGATTCCTTTTGTCACACCTCTGGAGTTCCTCATACACACACTGGGCAGAATCTCCATTCTGCATGTTGAGTATTTAAGATTTTCAAAACTTTATCAAAATATTCCAGTTGGGTCTGTAATTCAACCAGCCTAGCTTGTTGCTGCATATTGAGGAAAAGTAAATAAAATGGGAAATAGCCAATGAAAATGAAAACTGCCAGGAAAAGAAATAAACCGAGCCAGCCTATAATTGTAAGCTCTTCCAACTCAAAATATTCTTTGAGCATTTCAAGCATGCTTTGTAACAGCATTATTCCTCAAAAAAAAAAACAACTGAATGGATTTTAGTTACAAGGAAAACAAAAAGACTCTGACATGAAGGAAAAAAATTCTTTAAGTATTAGGTAAGAGGCTTGTAAAAGCTATTCTCCAGTCCCTTCCTCCCTAGGGGTAAAACTGCAAGGGAGAAAACAGGCTATTTGCATATGAGAGACAGGTTTCTCTTGGTCTTTTGGGTCAGAAGCAAAAGGGAAAAAAATATCAGAGGCTTATTTCTCCCCACCAAGAAATTTTGGCTTCGGGTCCACTGACTTGGTACCTGCCCTCCTCCCAAACCAAGCCCCACTTTCCCTTCCCCTTCCTCCCCGCCCCGTCCCTGTGCATTATCCAGGAGTATGAGGGGAAAAAACAAACAAAACAAAACCAGAGTCTGCTTAACCTTTGACTCAGAAACCAGGATTGGGGTGGGGCTGAATAGAGAGGGTGTGTTCCTCCATGCTGTGTTCTCCTGCTGAAAAATAGCTAGCCTAGGCTTGAAATCCATCTGGGGAGTGTGGAAAGGATTTATCCTTCACCCTCCATGTAGGATCTAGAAGGTGCTTCCAAACTCCAAACAGCTTTCAAACCTTCCAGCACACCAGAGATAGGTAGGGAGATGGGCCAGGAGCCACAGCGGCCAAGAGGGCTCAAATAGCAGAGCATCAGAGGTGGTTGGAACAGCAGTGGGCACTCCCTGCTCTGTGGGCAGGTCCCTAGCACCAGACAAACTTATTGTCTTTACTAAGAGGCTATCTGAATAGAAATTTTGAGAATTCATTTTCTGAATTGGTTGGCCAAAAATGTAAGATTAAAAATTAATATCCAAATACTTCTAGTATTATACTTTTATAAAATTTATTAATAATAACTGGAAGTAAAATTTAGTAAGGAGGAGTATTCAAGCCCAGACTTGAGGGAGAGAGTGAGAGGGCAAGGTTATAGAAACTTATTTACAAAACATGGGGGCATAATGAGGGGAATGTAATTCAAGGAATTCTGGGAAAAATAATGGAATTCTGGGAAACTCGTTCCTGGGGCACAAAACTCCATTTACACACCATAAATTTTGATATAGTTCATTTGGAAGTTTATTACCCCTAACTTAATGCTATTATTTGTAAATTTGTATTCTATTTCAAAATAGACAATTTAGTAAGATAACATTTTAGGTTTGTTACATTTTCTTTATTGATTGTTACTTTGTAATTCTTTGACTTAGTATTTCAGGTCAAATCTAACTCTTCTACTTTCATATAGGCCAGTGGAAGCTCTGAATTTTTTTCTTCATTTTCTTGACTGGACAGCAATATAAAAAACAGGTGGGTGGCTGGATTTGGGTTTTGGACCATAGTTTGTCAACCAAGGAAGTATGTAGTTCATTTTGGTGAATATTTCAAATGTATCTGAAAAAAGGAAACTCCCTACCTTTGCTTCAAATTTCTTTTTCAAACCAAGTTTTTTCATCTTTCTAATTAAAGTCTATAATTTTATCTTATTTATCACTTTTATTTTTAATATTCCATCCTTGCAGTGTTGAAATCTCACCCTGTTGATTTTATATAATTTTGTCAAATTACTTAACATTCCCTTTATAAATTTATTTACTATTATGGAATGTAAACATGCATTTAATATTGATATATACTAATTATCAATGACATTTTTATGTATCAGAAAATGTCCTTGGTTGATTTAATAGTTTTCAATTTAATACAGTATGGTTATTTTTCTATTCAATAACCTCCTCTCCCTTATTATTTCTAATCATTTTAATCATAATCTTTCATATGTAATTAATACAATACTACATTGTATTTTATTCACCTATTATAACTATTTCTATTAGCTTTTTAGTTGATTCTCTAGGATTTTTTTAAGTAGACCACCATATCATCTGCAAAGAGTGATAGCTTAGTTTCCTCCTTGCCCACTTTCATACCTTCAATTTCTTTTTCTTCTCTATTTGCAACTGCCAGTGTTTCTAGTACAATATTAAATGATACAGGTGAAAATGGTCATCCTTGTTTCACTCATGATATTATTTAGAATGTTTCTAAATTATCCCCATTGCAGATGATGCTTGCTGATGGTTTTCGATATGTACTGTTTATTATTTTTAGGAAAGGACCTTCTATTCCTATACTTTCTACTGTTTTAAATATGAATGTGTATTGTATTTTGTCAAAGGCTTTTTCAGCATCAGTTGAGATAATGATGTGCTTTTTTTTTTGGTTTTCTTGTTGATATGGCCAATTATGTGGATGGTTTTCCTAATGTTGAATTATCCTTGCATTCCTGTATAAATCCTACTTGATCATAATGGATAACCCTCTTGATCACTTGCTGGAGTCTTTTTGCTAGTATTCTATTTAAGATTTTTGCATCTATGTTCATTAGGGAAATTGGTCTGTAGTTTTCTTTCTCTGTTTTTGATCTCCCTGGCTTTGGAATCAGTACCATATTTGTGTCATAAAAGGAATTTGGTAGGACTCCTTCTTTGCTTATTATATCAAATAATTTGTATAATATTGGGATTAGTTGTTCTTTGAATGTTTGATAAAATTCACTTGTGAATCCATCAGGCCCTAGTGATTTTTTCTTAGGGAGTTCTTTGATGGCTTGTTCAATTTCTTTTTCTGATGTGGGATTATTTAAGTATTCTATTTCTTCTGCTGTTAATCTAGGCAGTTTATATTTTTGTAAATATTCATCCATATTACCTAGATTGCTACATTTATTGCCATATAATTGGGCAAAATAGTTTTTAATTGTTGCCTTAATTTCTTCTTCATCAGAGGTGATGTTTCCCTTTTCATCTTTGATACTGTTAATTTGGTTTTCTTCTTTCCTTTTTTATTAGATTTACCAGTACCTTGTCTATTTTATTTATTTTTTCAAAATACCAGCTTCTAGTCTCATTTATTAATTCAATAGTTCTTTTACTTTTGATTTTACTAATTTCTCCTTTGATTTTTAGTATTTCTAATTTAGTTTTCATCTGAGGATCTTTAATTTGTTCATTTTCTAGTTTTTTAAGTTGCATGCCCAATTCATTAATCTCTGCCCTCCCTAATTTGTTAATATATGCACTCAGTCATATAAATTTTCTCCTTAGAACTGCTTTGGCTGCATCCCATAGCTTTGGGTAAGAAATCTCATCATTGTCATTGTCTTCAATGAAATTATTAATTGTTCTATGATTTGTTCTTTCCTTAAATTATTTTGGAGAATCATATTATTTAATTTCCAATTAGTTTTTGGTTTGCTTCTCCATGTATTCTTCCTAATAACTATTTTTGTTGCATTATGATCTGAAAAGGTTACATTTATTATTTCTGCTTTTTAGCATTTGTTTGCCATGCTTCTATGCCCTTTTACATGGTCTATCTTTGTGAATGTTCCATGTGCTGCTGAAAAGAAAGTGTATTCCTTTTTGTCTCTCTTTATTTTTCTCCATATATCTATTAACTATAATTTTCTAGGGTTTCGTTCACCTCTCTTATCACTTTCTTATTTATTTTTTGGTTTGATTTATCTAAATCTGATAGGGGAAGTTTGAGGTCCCCCACTAGTATAGTTTTGCTATCTATTTCCTCCTTGAGTTCCACTAACTTCTCCTTTCCACCTATTATAAATAAAGGCAACTAACCATAGTTATAAAGTATATATTGCTTAAATCACTTAATTTGATTTTTCATTTCTCTTAATGTACCTTTAAATTGTTTTCTACTTGGGATGTTAAATAAAGAACTTTGAAGATCTAATTAAGGGATTCATAAACTTTTTGAGTAATAAGTAATAGTTTTTGTTCTTCATTTTATATGCAAGTATTCCTATTCATTCTTGATAATAAAATAAAAATATATAAAAATGGGGAGAATAAAATCATTGAAAACTGATCTCAGTCAAATGATGGCCCTTAACATTTGATTATAGATTCTTGTATATTGATTTTGTAAAGGTGATTCATATGGCAATATTTCCTTAAATATGCCTAAATGATTTAGAAATAATGAAAATATATTTAAAATACCTCCATTAAGTCCATCCATCATCAAAATAAATATATTTCTTCTTAATTTTTCTGACACTATCAACAAAACAGTTCATATTAATCTATTCTGAATTTAGCCTTCATGATAAAATCTCATGATCCTCCTTGGAGACTGGTAACTCAAATACATTAATGTTCCAGCAATCTATTAAATTGTGAGAAAATAAGTTCATTTGGGAGAAATAAATAGTATAATATAAAGAGTAAGAACATCTAAGCTTGAAAATTGTGTCTCCTACTAACGAATATGTAACCTCTGGCATGTTTAATTCCTTTGACCTCAGTTTCCATATTTGTAAAATGAAAAAATGGTATTAAATGGCCTCTAAGTTCTCATCTGACTATACTTCAATAATCCTGTGGTCCCAGATTAAGTTAAGTTACATTTACTCCTTAATAAAAGTTTTTCCTGATTATTTTGTTAAAAAATGAAAATCAACAGGGGCAGCTGGGTAGCTCAGTGGAGTGAGAGTCAGGCCTAGAGACAGGAGGTCCTAGGTTCAAACCCGGCCTCAGCCACTTCCCAGCTGTGTGACCCTGGGCAAGTCACTTGACCCCCATTGACCACCCTTACCAATCTTCCACCTATGAGACAATACACCAAAGTACAAGGGTTAAAAATAAAATTTAAAAAATTAAAAAAAAATTTAAAAAAAAATGAAAATTAAGCCTTTGCTTTAAAAAGTAGCAAAGATTTCCAGTATTTGAGAGTGATGTTATCATACAAATTAAATACTTCTGATTTGTATGTTCTTAAAGTAAATATTAATATATCTATAACATATTATTTTAGTTGTATCTTTTCTCACATTTTTTAAATTGAAATATTGTGTTAAGATCCAAGAATAGTTGTTTCAGGAACTAAGAGAAATGAGTGTAATTAGAAAAGTCATAATATGATATATTAATACAGTGATATTAATGTAAAAATAACACTACAATTTTATTCTAAGCACTTTTGCAAGTTGTTATTCTGTACTACATTCATTTGGCTGCTTTATATATTGATTAGGATAAGAGGTAAAGTCACAAAAAAGTTTAAACTATCCTAGTGAATAATTCACTGAATAGTTAGACTTGCTAATTTATCCTGTTTGCTTCTTTCTTTTTGTTTCAATCATTGTTAGAAAAGTTTGCTGGAGAACAAGGAGAGCAGGATGATGATTCAAAATGTGATGAGCCAATGCTTCCACATCTCTGGATCACTGGCTTAAAGCCAAATGTTACAACATTCGTGATCCTCTATTATGAAAGATACTTTAAAAATGAAAAAAATTCATTGCATTTTTATAGCAATTAATGTATCTGATACACTGAATTTTTGTGTCATATAGTGAATATAGTTCTACTGTTTAATAAATCTAGAGATTTTTCCCCCAGTTCCACACCTTATGTAGAAAATTCACCTTAAATTAGAATAGTCTGTAGACTTATAACATCCAAGAACTTTCATATAAGAA
This sequence comes from Gracilinanus agilis, assembly GCF_016433145.1. Classification (NCBI taxonomy): domain Eukaryota; kingdom Metazoa; phylum Chordata; class Mammalia; order Didelphimorphia; family Didelphidae; genus Gracilinanus; species Gracilinanus agilis. The sequence continues at coordinate 258,226,516 of NC_058130.1, forward strand.
GAAATGCAGATACACTACCATCTGGTAGTTTGGCACTTATTTAGATTAGAATACCATTTGTATAATTGTTCCTACTTAATTAACTGCCACTTATTACAACAGACTTTGAATAGAATCTAAATTATCCAGGAAGCATGTAATGAAAAAAAAATCTGCTTATAAAACAATTGTCAAATGCTTAATTATTTTTAGAAATTTTTGTCCATTTCCATGGATTATCTCTGCAAAATTTGTGATTAACAAAAAGTTAACTTTATTGTGAGAAAGAAATTTAATTTGATTTTATTAATCAACAAGGATTAATAAGAAACCTACTATGTGTCAGTCATTGTGAGAAATCAGTTTGCAAACACATAAGTGAACATGATATCTAACCTAAAGGAGTTTGTCCTATACCAGGGAGACAATTCATATATGGATTAATATATGCAAGATACATGCAAAATAAACATAAGCCAAATTTACTGAGAGGATCAGAAATGATTCATATGAAAAGTAATAATATGAGCAGAACATTCACAGAAACAAAGGTTTCTAAGAGATATTATAAATGAGATTGGAATACATTTCAGTCAGGAAAGATGGAATGCAATACATTATTTGGAATTGAAACATTATGTATGAAGGATATGTAAGGAGTCAGTTTGACTAGATGATAAGTGCAAGACAGGGCACAGTACATAACAAGGGACCTGGTCATGAAGGACTTTAAAAACCCCAGAAGTTTTAATTTTATCCTAGAGGTAATAGGAAGAGAAATTAGATTTTATTAAGTAGAATTGACATAGAATTATACTATAGGAGAAAAAAATTGTCAGCCATATGAAAGATGGATCAGAAAAGACAGAATCTTGAGTCAGGGAGACCAATTAGAAGTTCATTCAAATATACAGGGTATGGTCATTAATATTCTCCTAGGTTGGTATTTGTGAAAGGTATTGAGTAAGTAGAAATAACATTTGGCAATAGCTCACATGTGTGGGTGAGAGTGAGTGAGGCATCAAGAATAATGCTGAAGTTAAAAAGTTCAAAAACTGAATGCATTCTTTCAACAATAATATAGAAGGGCAGAAGGGAGGCTGATTTGACAGGTCAGGGGAAAGGATATGAGTTTTATTTTGGACATGATGAGTTTGAGATACCTTTGGAATGGTTACAAATTCATAATACATAGCTAAAGATGTGTGACTGGACCTCAGGATAGAGAAAGAGCTTGATATAAAGATTTGAAAATAATTTGCATACAAATAGTTAATTATAACTATGGAGATGATGAGGACCTCAAGAGAGAATGTAGAAAGAAATTAGAATTTCAAATCTTTAGAATACCCCATGAGTGAACATGGTATAGATTATAAATTAGCAAAGATTTAGAAGCAATGCTCAGACAGGTGGGAACAGAATTATCAAAGTAATATCACAACAACCTAGAGAAAAAAGAATAACTAGAAGAGACTAATCAATTCTGTCAAAACTGCAATGAGGTAAAGAAAAATGAGAACTAAGAAAGAACCTATAGTTTTCATGATTAGTGAATGATTGGTATCACTGAAAAGACTGGTTTCATTTGAGTGATGAGGTTAGAAGTCAAAAGTTTGAGAAATGAGTGAAAGGAGATACACTCACATCTACTGGACTAAATGGGCTTTTTCCTTTGTTTTATATATAGGTATATATACCTATATATAAAAGATATAAATTATATAAATATTTTTATAAAGATAAACAAATACCTAGGGTATGTATAACTGTGTATATGTGTGTTGTATGTTTGTATATGTATTTATGTTTATGTATATGTATATGTATTTGTTTATACATATACCTATATATCCATATATATGCCATGAAAAAAGAAACATAAAATTATTAATTGAGCAGCCAGTGGGGTCTATTAAGTTTTTTTTTTCTTTTTGAGCATGGTAGAGACAAGCATATTAGCAGGTTAAAGGGAAACAGCCAATAGAGAGAATTGAAAATGAAAGAGAGAAGTGGAGAGAAAGGCAGAGATAAATAGGAGTGGAGGTCATGGGATTAGGGTTGCATGCAGAGAAATGGACTATTTCAAAGCCTGGAGAAAATGAGAGAGCCACTTCATCACAGATTAGAAGAAGAGAATACTGCTCAAGAAGATCTCTATTTTCTAAGTAAAGTTGAAGTCCTTGGCTGAGGGAGATGGGTGGGGTGGTAATGTAGTATGTTTGAGGAGAGAAGAGAAGGTTAGACATTGTCTCTATGGGTAGTGTGATAGAAAATCACTTAGGGAAAATGGGATTGTCTTGTTACAATAAGGGACCAAATGAGATTTTATAGTATTACTGTTGGAATCATTGCTTAGAAAGAGTTCTTGTTGGTTATAGTATAAGTCTCATAATGTGAATATGGATATCTCCTAGGCTGATTACTTTCAGAGGAACTCATAATAACCCTTTTCACTCAGCACCATATACCAATCTACCAAGATTCAAAATTTCCATATTGTTGTAGGATGCAAAATTAAAGGTTGAAAAAATGGTAGTTCAAGCTGAAAATAGAATAAGTAGTAATGGAATGGAGCTATTCTCCCATCAGCAAATTCGGATATGCCCTATTAAATTTGAGAGAAAGCTGTGAAAAAAAGTGCATAATAGAGGAAGAACAGATCCCCAATTTGTGTCCTTTTTCTGAGAAATAACTTTTAGAAGTTACATTGCAAAAGATTCTTTTTTAAACTTTTTATTGTAGATAGCAATAACAGCAACAATTAAAAAGAAAACTCACATATGAATAGCAATTTACAAATTACATAATGCTTTTCTTCATAGATATTATATACAAATAGCAATAAAAAGAGATCTAGAGCTTGGATTTGGGGGGTTTTCATTTCAAAACATTAAAATAAATGGAATTTTCATTGATAGTCCTTCAATTTAGCCACAGGCATTAATATGAATTATAACTTGAAATAATAGACATAATGCTTCCATTTCAAATATAGATTTTTCTAAAAATAACATTAATTTCAGGAAAATTATTTATTAAACTCCTAAAATATTTACCTTACAGTGAATATAGCAAAATCAGAGATTATTTAGCAGTGGAACAAAGTCTTCTCTTTAAGCTCTGGGAGTCAGTTTAATATGAACATTTAATTAAGCCAAGTCTTTTAGTAATTTTTCTCAGAAAGTAATAAAGTACAATGTTTGTTAAAAACTAAGAGACTACAGGGAATATTATTAAACAAATATTTCATACCTACCCCCAAAAATAAAATACAAAGGAATATAAGATCATCTCATCCCACTTCCTTATTTTAGGAAAGAGTCAACTGAAGTCTCCAAAGTAGCACAACCTGATAGGGCCAGATATGAAATTTAAGTTCTTTGCTCTTTTTTTCTCAATCCCACACTCTTTCTATTATGACAGAATGATCTCATGAATATTAAAATATAAAACCCTTCTCCTCCTATAAAACTCCTATAATACTCTTCTCTTTTATCTCCTTTTACCAATTATATCTTATCCTTTCCTCTTCTGGAGAGATTTAACTTATTTTTTCCTCCCCAGATGAAAACTTTATATTATTTTGCTTAAAAATATACAAATTTCCAAGATTCTATTTTAGTCAGTGATTATTTTTATAGTAATATAGAAGATAAAAGACTATACATCTATGAATTATATGCCTATAATTATATAATGTTCCCTAAATCTTAGTTCAGTCATAAGATATTAGAGTTAGTTGAACTAAGACTTAATAGACTCCACGTATAATTCTAGGTATATAATTCTTTCATTTGCTCACTTATTCATGTGGGTCTGTTTGTATTGCACATAATGAGAATATCCATTTAATTGATTTTATTTCTGCTGTTGTCATTTATACATAAAAAACAGCATAATGGTTCATCACACCAAGTTTTACTATTAATTCAGCCATCTATAAGTATCAAATATCTAGTCCTTGAGATGTACTTATTCTTCTTTATTTCATCTTCTGGTCTAGGCTCTCTTCATACTAAAATAATTTCAACAATCATGTGCCTTGTGATCAAGAGGATTTCAGACATTATTCTTTCCATCATGCTTAAGGTAACCACAAATGGCTGTACATTCTAAATGCACAATGAATTCTTACTATATTAATAGCAATTGTTCAATTTTTTCTTTGCAAAAGTATTCTAAGTTATGGTTCTCCCAAAACTTTATCATATTCTACCAAAATTTTAAAATGAGACAAATAATAAAATATGGCATATATATTTTACTATCTATGTGTAAATTATATATTTATTATCATTATAATGTACATTATATACATACATATATGCCTGTATTTGTATGTGTGAATATGTGTGTATGTATGCATTCATTTCATAGTAATATCAATTCATTTAGATTCCCCAGGATGAAGAAGAAAGTTGCTGTTAAACATATTTATAAAATATAAAGCCATCATTATCATCATCATCATTAAAATCATCACCTTCATTAAGCTTTTACTAACCATGAGACACTGTTTTAAAGCGAGAGATACAAAGAAAGACAAAACATATTTCTTTTCTTTAAGAGGCTCACATTCTAGTGGGGGACACAACATGAAAAGAATGACACATACACACAAAGATATCCTTGAGGTAAATGGAAGATTATCTAAGATGAAAGGCTGGAAAAGACAGTTAGTGGGTGAAGTTCTCTTGAAGATAAGAATTGAGTTGAGTCTTTAATGGAAGCATGAAGCATTAAGCAGTTGATAACTCCACTAATAGTATGTGTGTCCAATTTTTTCCCAGGTCCTCTCCAAATGTGATTTTCCTTTTTGATTGTTTCCCAGTCTGATAGGTGTGAGATAGTATCCCAAATTTGTTTTAATTTGCATTTCTTTAATAAATAATAATTTGGAGCGTTTTCATATGACTAAGCATAATTTTAATTTCTTTAGCTGAGAATTGTCTGTTCATGTCCTTTGACTATTTGTATCATAACAATATCTAGGTTTCATTTTGCAACCTTTTCCCCTATCCTTGTTCTCTTATGTAAAACTTTTACTATCTAATTTCCGGAAAAAAGAACGTTCTCCTTTTCTTCAATATACTTTACATTTTTCTGTCTCTCTGGAAGGAATGACATTTTTGACCATTTTTAACTTGAATTATGGATATTTACATATCAACTTCAAGAACCTACTCAAGACTTTTTTTCAGTCAATTGTTACTCCTAAATAAATTGGTGACTGTTCCACTTACTCTCCTTAAATGCAACAACTTTACAGCCACCTCCACCTTTCCTTAATTCTTATACCAAAATCCAGTCTATTTCACCAGAAAAATTCTTCAGCATTCCACTCTATTAATTTGTTTAAGTTTCTAATCAATTTTACTTACTTGTAATTATATTCTGTGCCTTGTCTTGATTGTAATCTTCTCTTTATCTTTTCTCATTCTATCTTTTCGGTTCCATTACTTAATTTTCCTTGGTTTTCCTTGATCTCTTCAGGTTTTATTCCATAATCCTCCTTGACCCCTTTATATATTTCCTAATTATAATTTAACTTGTTCCAGTGTCATTCCTGAAATACTATAGTATCTGGGTCTGCAGGGTTTTTTTTCAAATTTACAAATAGGAAATAGTGATATACTTCACCTGTTTTCCTATTTCTCGGGTCAAAATACTTCAAACTCACTAGAGGATCCATTTATACTTCTTTTTATCTCAAGCCATCTTTTTTTATTCTTCTGTTTCTTCTCCAAAAGAAATAGAATAAAATAAATAAACAAAAATCAAAAGTGTTCAAATTAAAAAAAAAAACTCCAATGATAAGGTAATGAAAAGATCCACCACAAGATATATTTTTTAAGCTGAAGACCAAAGCAAAAGCTCATTACTCTCATTTTTTACTCCTTTTTCATGATCTCCTATTGGTATCAGTTGAGACTCTTAGTTACTAATTTTCATCACCTGAATATTGGATTACATCTTTTGGAAATTTCCTTCAGGCCATTGCTCCTAAGGTAGTTAGAAATTTTATTGCTCAATGTGTTTTCATTCTAATTCTCCTATCTTTGAATTCCTGTGTTGGCTGAGATCAGTCCTGTCAGTCTTGTGGCTACTTGGCTACTGAAATTTTAGGCACTTTACTTTTGAAGTTAATTTCTTTAGATGATCAGAACAAAGGACACTATTAGTATGAGGTGAATCCCTTTAATTAAAGCAACCCTAGTGATTAAAAAGAAGGATGGGGAGGTGGGGGAGTCAAAGTCTACACACTTAGAGGCAAGAAAATAGTGGAGGAACAATAAATATACTTTTGATTAAGCTTAATACAACAAAGGAAGAAAGAAGTAGCTGGTAGAAAATGAAAGAAAGATGGAGAAGAGACTCAGCTATAAAGATTTCTTGGAGAATTGTTGACATTATTATCACAGGAGACCCTTACTTTGCTCTTCCATTATACATCCTCAAGAGTCAGTCTAGGGAATGAAAAAGGTACAGAAAGGAAAGTTGAGTCAGGTAGATTAGGAACAATAAAACTGGGCAATTAATAAATATTTACTAAGCACTTACTGTGTGCCAGGGTTTTTCCTAAGCATTAGGAATACAAAAGAGGCATAAAGAAAATGTGTTTCTACCCTCAATGATCTTACAATCTAATGCAGCAGACAAGATGCAAAAATATATACATAAAGCAAGGGATATACAGGATAAATAGAGAACAATTAACAGAGGGAAGACACTAAAATTAAGAAATGTTGTAGAAGGCTTCCTTTTGAATGATTTTAATTGTGACAAAGCCAAGGAGGACAGTAGTCATAGTATCAGAGAAAGAGAAGTTGTTTATTCCAGCTTTGGAGAATAGCAGAAGAGAATACCTGGTGTCAAGAGATGGAGTATCTTATTCATAGAACAGCCAGGCAAAAAGTTGTAAGAAATCTAGAAAGATAGCAGCAGTCTAGGACATGAAAAGTTTTGAATATTAAAATATATTGTATCTTATCTTAGAGGAAGTTTATTGAGTGGGGTGGGGAGTGATTGATCTAACCTGTATTTTAAGGAGAAAAAACTTCTGTGGCTAAATGGAGATTGAATTGAAGTAGGAAGAGACCTAAGGCAAGTAGATCCACTGACAGGTTTTTGAGATAATTCAGGTGATAAGGGCCTGCATTAGTGCAATGGCAGTGGCAAAAGAGAAAAGAAGCATATTGGGGAGATGTGGCAAAGCTGAAATCAAAAGTTCTTATCAATAAACTTTGTGTGTGTGTGTGTGTGTGTGTGTGTGTGTATGTGTGTGTGTTTGAAAGATTGGAATCCAGAACAAGTTCTACATTGTGAGTGTGAGATACTGGAGGGATGGTGTTGTCCTCTACATTAATGGGGAAGGTAGAATATTGAAATATTTAGAGAGAAAGATGAAGAATTGTGTTTTGGACAGAATAAGTTTATCATGTATATTGGACATCCAGTTCAAGATCTGTGAAAGGCAACCAGAAGTGTGAGATTAAAGGTCAACAGAGGGATTGGAGTAGGATAGGAGATTTGAGAAGCATCAGTACAAGATGATAATTAAATCCATGGGAGCTGATGAGATCACCAAGTGAAGTAGCACAAAGCAAGAAAAGAAGAGTGCCCAGGAAAGTACCCTGAGAGACATCTATGATTATAGTGTATGATCTGAAGAATGAAAAAGCAAAGGAGGCAGAGAAGAAACATTCAGAGAGATAGGGAAAAAAAGCAGGAGAAAATAGTGTTTTGAAAGATTAGAGAGGAGAGAGTATCATAGAAGGGAAAGTGATCAACATTATCAAATGAGAATGAGGATTGAGAAAAGGGTATTGGATTTTGTAACCGAGATCATAATAATATTGGAGAGAGTAGTTTTTATGGAATGAGAAGGCCAGAAGTCAGATTTCATAGTAATAAGAAAAGAGAGAAGAGAAAAAGTGAAGGCACCTATTGTAGACAGTCATGTCAAGGAGCTCAGCTACAAAGAGAAGAAGAGATTTAGGATCAAAAGGATCAAAAGATCACTGAGAGTGTCTGTTTGTCTGTTTTTTCAGTATAAGGGAGATATGAGTGTGTTTTAGGCAGTAGGAAATGAACCAGTTGAAAGACTTGATTTTTTCTGATCAGAGAACTGATCTCAGAAAATATTTTAAGCTATATTCTACCTGACCACACTCCTACTAAGTGTCATAATGAGATTAAATCTGTTCTGCCCATCTTTAGATTTAATCACCAAAGGTGAAAACATGTCCACTTAACTCACAAGTTGGGAGGTCTGTGACCCACGTGTGCTAGAGTGAGTGACAAATCAGAATTTACTGACTGCCTCCTGAGCATTGGACCCATAAACTAAGAGGAAGGCACGGGAAGTGAGATAAAAGAAGCCCTTTTAAAAGAGAGTTCAATGAGTTCAGCTTCACTCTTCTTCTTGTCTGTGACTTGGACCTGGAGGAGCTCTGGACCTGGGACCCTGAGACCTTGGTGAGACTGTTCTTAAATCTTTTCTTTGGAATTTCACGTGATGAGTGTAAAGACTAAATCTTCCTGAACTTCTCTTAAGGGACTTCTCTTTCAAAAGAGACTCTGTGACTGAAGCCTTTTCTTCATTCATCTCTGGGGCTCTCAGGTACTCTGGCCCTCTGGCCCTCCAGCCTTGGGCTCAAGGTGGAGCCTCACTTGACTGAGGACTAATTAGATCTGCCTGGGTTAAAGTAGGGGGCTATAGCAAATTGCCTAGTGTGTTAGATTACTTATCCTATCTTATCCTCTTTCTGATTTTCTTATTTTCTCTTCCTCTCCTCATTTGTAAATAAACTTCCATAAAAGTCATTTTGACTTGAGGTTATTCTTTAATTGGGGACTGATAATTGTTCAATTCCCTGGTGACCAAACCTTTTAATATCCACCAAACCAAAACCCCTTTTTACCCCTTACATAAGTCAGATAGGTCTTTCCACACCAGAAAGAACAGAGAATAGACAATAAACACTAGAGAGAGGGCACAACAATATTTGGATTTATTGGGGGAAATTTGGAAATTAAACCTATTTTCAGTAAGAATACAGTATTGTCTCAATACTATATTTTACTTCTATATTATTTGTTGCATGTCAAATGTGATATATTTTATATAAAATTTCTTTTATATCTCAATAATTCATTGTACTATGTTGTAACCTATTAATTTGTCTTATACTTGTCCATTGGATGACCTGAAATTTTAGTTTTGGATGGACTGTTTAATTCTATACTTCATAGACATATAGTATAAATGGAAAGCTATTGGGGAAAAAAGTGGAAATTTATTTCAAGAAATAACTTAAGATTATCAAAAGCCAAAGAAAGTCAATAACACGACCATTTGAAAGTATTCTTTTTTTTTACAAAGTTAGCAGTTAGGACATTTTCCTCATTAGATCTAGTGACAAGTTGTCTTTTTTTTTGCCAGAAAGTAGGTCTATTGATATGTGTGTGTGCGTGCATGTATAACAGCTCTTCCCTTTTTTCCACTCATTAAATTTAAAGTTTAGTGACTAGACTTTTGACTCAGTGATGTGTTTTGGGAAATGGGACTGAGGTGGGGAGGCATTTCAAAGGGAAGTTAAATTTTCTTTGTTGATGGTTGAATTTAAACTAAGTAAAAGAAACCATTATCAACATGTACTTCTCTTTCAATTCTTTTGACTTTCAAATTAATTCAAAAACATACAACTTGTATTTCCATTCAATTCCAATAACCAGCCCATTAAAATATGAACCCTGTTCAAAGAATTCTTTTATTGTCTATTCAAAGATAATTAATTGCTTTCTGTCAATTTTAGCTTGTCTAGCTTATTTTTGGTTATTTTATTAAACTTTTTCATGGAACAAATTATAGCACTGTTGACTGATTTGAGTCTTATAAAATGTTGTTAAAACTTTTTAATAATGAAAACAAAGGTTGTATACTACATGTTCCATTATACATATTTTCTAAGAAAAAACATTATTCTCTTAAATGGTTAAAAGTGACAAATAAAATGCATATTTTGTCTTATAGTTTTTTTTTAAATTTATGTTGATTTTTTTAAATTTTTGAGTATTTTTTAGAGTAACCAATTATATATTGTGAATTGACCACGGAGTGGGGATAGGTGATGTTGGTAACATGTGTTCATATAATTCCTGTGTTTCTCTTGGCAAATAGATTCCTAAATATTTTATATTATATTAGGTGACTTTAAGTGGAATTTCTCTAACTCTTGCTGCTGAGGTATGTAGGAAATATATAGAAATATATAGAAATACTGAGTATTTATGTGGGTTTATTTTGTATCCTGCAACTTTCTTAAAGTTGTTGATTATTGCTATTAGCTTTTTAGCTGATTCTCTAGAACAGTGATGGGCAAACGTTTTAAAGAGATGGCCAAAGGAAAGGAAATGCTCATCTCGGTCTGTTTTTAAGGCAACTCTTTCAAAGTTTCATAGTATTTGTCAGATTTGGAATAGTGTTGCATGGCCAAATAGAACATTTCAGATTGCCACATCTGGCCCATGGGCCATAGTTTGCCCATCACTGCTCTAGCATTATTTAAGTAGACCATCATATCATCTGCAAAGAGCGAAAGTTTAGTCTCCTCATTGCATATTTTAATACCTTCAATTTCTTTTTCTTCTCTAATTCCTTCTGCTAGTATTCTAGTATAATGTTAAATAATAGAGGTGATAATGGGCATCCTTGTTTCACTCTTGATCTTATTAGAAAGGCTTCTAATGTAACCCCATTGCAAATGATGCTTGCTGATGGTTTTAAATATATACTTTTTATTACTTTTAGGAAAGACCCTTCTCTTCCTATGCTTTCTAGTGTTTTCAGTAGGAATGAGTATTGTATCTTGACAAAAGCTTTTTCTGTATCTATTGAAATAATCATGTGATTTCTGTTGGTTTAATTGTTATTATGGTCAATTATGTGGATGGTTTTCCTAATATTAAGCCATCCTTGAATTCCTGGTATAAATCCCACCTCATCATATTGAATAATCCTTGTGATCACTTGCAGGAGTCTTTTTGCTAGTATTCTATTTAAGACTTTTGCATCTATGTTCATTAAGGAGATTGGTCTATAATTTTCTTTCTCTGTTTTTGATCTGCTTGGCTTCAGAATCAGTACCATATTTGTTTCATAAAAAGAATTTGGTAGAACTTCTTCTTTGCTTGTTTTGTCAAATATTTTGTAAAGTATTGAGGTTTCTTATTCTTTAAATATTTGATACAATTCACTTGGCCCTGGAGATTTTTTTTTAGGGAGTTCTTTGAAGGCTGGTTCAATTTCTTTTTCTGATATGGGATTATTTAAGTTTTCTATTTTTTCTTTTGTTAACAGAAGCAATTTGTGTTTTTGCAAATAATCATCCATATCACTTATATTGCCATATTTATTGCCATATAATTGGATAAAATAGTTTTTAATAATTACCTTAATTTCCTTTTCATTAGAGGTGAGGTATTCCTTTTCATCTTTGATACTGTTAATTTTGTTTTCTTTTTTCCTTTTTCATTAGATTAACCAGTACTTTATCAATTTTATTTGTTTTTTCAAAGTACCAGCTTCTACTCTTATTTCTTAATTCAATCTTTCACTTTCAATTTTATTTATTTCTCCTTTAAATTTTAGGATTCCTAATTTAGTTTTTTTTCTGTGAATTTGTAATTTGTTCTCTTTCTAGGCTTCTTTTTAATTTGCATGCCCAATTCTTTGATCTCTGCCCTCCCTAATTTGTTAATATATGCACTCAAGGATATAAATTTCCACCACTGAGTACTGCTTTGGTTGCAATCCATAGATTTTGATATGGTGTCTCCTCATTGTCATTCTCTTCAATGAAATTATTTATTATTTCTATGATTTGTTCTTTAACAAACCAATTTTGAATAATCATATTATTTAATTTCCAATTTAATTTGTGGTTTGCCTCTTCATGTACCCTTGCTAATTATTATTTTTATTTCATAATGATATGAAAAGTTTTCATTTATTATTTCTGCTCTTTTTCATTTGTTTGCCCTATTTTTATGTCCAAGTACAGTATGTGGTCAGTCTCTGTGAATGAAGGTGTATTCCTTTTTGTCCTCATTTATTTTTCTCCATATAGCTATTAATTCTTATTTTTCTAAGATTTCATTCACATCTGTTACCTCTTTCTTATTAATTTTTTGCTTTGATTTATCTAGATCTGATAGAGCAAGGTTCAGGTCTTCTACTAGTAGAGTTTTACTATATATTTCCTCCTTAAGCCCCAATAGTTTCTCCTTTTCAAATATGGATGCTATACCATTCAGTGCATACATGTTGAGTACTGATATTTCCTCATTGTCTATACTGCCTTTTATGAGGATTAATTACCTCCCCTATCTTTTAATCAGATCTATTTTTATTTTGGCTCTATCAGATATCATGATTACAACTCCAGCCTTCTTTTTCTCAGTTGATGCCCAACAGATTTCACTCCAACCTCTTATCTTTACCCTGTGTGTATCTACCTGCTTCATGTGTGTTTCTTGTAGACAACATACGGTAGGATTTTGGTTTCTGATCCATTCTGCTATTTGCTTCTGTTTTATGGGTGAGTTCAGCCCATTCACACTCAGAATTATGATTACCAGCTGTGTATTTCCCACATCATTTTGATTTCCTCTCCTAGTATTGCCCTTCCTTCTTTCACTATTATCTTCTATACCAGTGTTTTGCTTTTAATCATTCCCCCCTAATGCCCACCCTTATGTTCCTTCTCTTCTCATTCCCTCCTTTCTTAATCCTCTCTTATTTTTATTTAGGATCTATTAAATTCCCTTGCCCCTCTCTTTCCCTCTCTTTTAATTCTCCCCATCCCATTCCCCTCCCTTGGTTTTTCCCTCTCAACTTCCCTCTAGGGTAAGATAGAATTTTATACTCCAGTGGATCTAGATGCCTTTCCCTCTCTGAGTAAGGTTTTAAATATTACCTACTAGCCCTCTCTTACTCTCCTTCTTATAACAGTATTCTTCCATTCTCCCTCTTATGTACCTCTTTATGTAGTATAATTTATCCTATTTTTCTTACTTCTTCAAGTTTTTCTTGGTGCCATCTTCTATTCCCCCCTTTTCTTTTTTTACATATCATCTTAAACCACTTAGTACCCCAACCACTACCTATAAATAATTCTACTAACTACTATGAAAATTAATACAGTTTTTGGTTAAGATGGTGGCAGAGTAAAAAGCAGCTGCTTGACTTCTCCTAACCCACGCATATAGGACTCCTCAAGAAGACATAAAAACAAATCCAGAGGAAAGAAGGGACCCCACAACATGGCACAGCATCAGAGGTACGTGGAAACAGGGCATTTCCGTGCTATAAAGGGGTGAAACAGCTCCCACGAAAACACTAGTGGAGCAACCCCCTCCCCCACCGCACACCACCTACCATGCCAAAGCCAGTGCACGGGAGTCAAAGCAGGTTTGGGGCACCCATCGGGTCATTGGCAGCTCACCAGGGCTTGTTCCTGGGAGCAGCAAGACTTGGGACCCCCCGGGAGGCTGAGGAACTCACGGACTCTGAGTCCAGACCCTGAGCCCAGACCCTGACCCCAGGCGCAGGCGAAGGGGCTGATCCTGAGCGCAGGAGCAGACCTTGAGTGGGGACCCAGTGCAGAGAGGTGCTTGACTGTGGAAACAGCTCCCTGAGACTGTTAAAGGAGCTTCAGGCAAAAGAACGAGCAAGGAGACCGCCAGGAGGCTTGTCTCAAAACAACTATACCAGAGACCTCAGGAATCTCTAAAGAGCCACAAACAGATCATGGGCACGAGCATAAAGCTGAGAGGCAACTCAGCTTAATATGGCAAGCCAGAATCATCAGGAAAACCAGAAGAGAAAGATGAAGAAGAAAAAACCTTTAACACTTGACAACTTTTACACAGAAAAAATCCAGACAACAGAGGAAACAGTAGGAGAGAACAAACAATCCAAACCTTCCCAAAACAATGAAAACGGGTCACAAGGTCTTGAAGAGAAGAGATCTGAGATCATGAGAAAGATGGAAGAGATCTGGCAAGAAAATAACAGTTTAAAAGGCAAAATTTCACAATTAGAAAGTGAGGCAAGTAAATCAAAGACCAGAAATGACCAGATTGAAAAGGAAAACCAAAATATTGTAGCCAAAAACCAGTCTCTAAAGGCTAGAATAGAACAATTAGAAAAAGATGCCCCCAAATCAAAAGAATTAATAAGCAAATTGGAGACCAAAATCAAACAGCTAGAAAACCGGTCAGAACAAACTGAAAAGGAAAATCAAAAGTTTATAGCATAAAACCAGTCTCTAAAGACAAGAATTGGGCAAGTAGAAGCCAATGATCTATCAAGACAGCAAGATCAAATAAAACAAAGTCAAAAGACAGATAAAATAGAAGGAAACATGAAATATCTCAATGAGAAACTGATAGATCAAGAAAACCAGTATAGAAGAAACAACCTGAAAATCATTGGTCTTCCTGAAAAAACAGAAATTAATAGAAATTTGGACTCCATACTAAAAGAAATTATTCAGCAAAATTGCCCTGAAGTTCTACAACAAGAGGGCAATATAGACATTGAAAGGATCCATAGATCACCTTTTACACTAGACAATGAGAAGACAACCCCAAGAAATATAATAACTAAATTTAAAAGCTTCCAACTAAAAGAAAAAATCTTACAAGAAGCCAGAAAGAGACAATTCAAATATCAAGGAGCACCAATCAGGATCACACAGGATCTGGCAGCCTCCACACTAAAAGACTGCAAGGCTTAGAATATGATATTCAGAAAGACAAGAGAACTGGGTTTACAACCAAGGATCACCTACCCATCAAAACTGACTATATTCTTCCAGGGGAAAGTTTGGTCATTCAACAAGATAGAAAATTTCCAAGAATTTGCACAGAAAAGACCAGGACTAAATGGAAAGTTCGATATCTAACCATGAAAATCAAGAGAAACATGAAAAGGTAAATAAGAAACAGAAGGGAAAGTAAGAAAACTCATATTTTTTAAATTTGCCTCTTTAAGGGCTTCAATAAGATCTAATTATTGGTACTCATATGTGGGGAAATGTTATGTATAATTCTCTGTAGTGAACTCTGTTCACCATTATAGCATTCACTATTACAATAATTAGAAGAATTATTCATAGGGAGAGGTTGGAATACCAAATGGTCTAAGATAATATGGGTGGGAAGGAAAAATGGGGATGAATAGTAGAGGACACCAAGAGAATCTTGAAGGAATAAGAAAAATAGCATATTCTATTACACACAAAGAGGGCATGGGAAGGAGATGGGATGAATACTATTATAAGAAAGAGAGGAAGAGAGCATTAATAGGTAATAATTACACCTTACTCTCAGTGAAATTAACCCTGAGAGGGAAGAATAGTTATATCCATCGGGATATAAAACTCTATCTAACCCTACTGAGAAAGTCAGAAGGGATAAACCAAGGGGAGCAAGGGAGAGGGGAGGACAAAAAAGGGAGGGGAGAAGAAGTGGGAGGGAATTTATTAGGCCTTCAAAACAAAAAGAGAGGAATAACAAGGGAGGGGGTAGAAAGGGAAGTTAATCAAGGGAGGAGATAAGGGACACCAGCTTAATAGCAAACCACTGATTTAAAAGGACATAGGCTAAGAAGAAGGGGTAGGAATACGGGAGAATACAAAAATGTCAGTGAATGCACAACTGATAATTATAACTCTGAATGTGAATGGGATGAACTTGCTCATAAAATGGAAGCAAATAGCAGAGTGGATCAGAAACCAAAATCCTACCATATGTTGTCTACAAGAAACACATAGGAGGCGGGTGGACATACACAAGTTTAAGGTTCAGGGCTTGAACAAAATCTTTTGGGCGTCAAATGAGAAAAAGAAGGCAGGAGTGGCTATTATGATTTTGGACAAAGACAAAGTAAAAATAGATATGATTAAAAAAGACAGGGAGGGTCATTACATCCTGATTAAAGGCAGTATAGACAATGAGGAAATAACACTGCTCAATATGTATGCACCAAGTGGTACAGCATCCAAATTCATTAAGGAGAAACTGGCAGAGCTCAAGAAGGAAATAGACAGTAAAACAATACTAGTGGGAGATCTAAAAATTCCTCTTTCAGATCTAGATAAATCAAACCAAAAAATAAATGAGAAAGAGGTAAGAGAGGTGAATGAAGTCCTAGAAGAATTAGACTTAATTGATATGTGGAGAAAAATAAATAGGGACAAAAAGAAATACACCTTCTTTTCAGTGGCACATGGTACATTCACAAAGATTGACCATGTAATGGGGCATAGAAACATTGCAAACAAATGCAAAAGAACAGAAATAATAAATGTAAATTTCTCAGATCATAATGCAATAAAAACAATAATTAGTAAGGGCACCTGAACAGGTAAATACAAAACCAATTGGAAATTAAACAATATGATTCTCCAAAACCAATTTGTCAAAGAAGAAATCATAGAAACAATCAACAATTTCATTGAAGAGAATGACAATGATGAGACATCCTACCAAACTCTGTGGGATACAGCCAAGGCTGTACTCAGGAGGAAGTTTATATCCTTGGGTGCATATATTAACAAATTAAGGAGGGCAGAGATTAATGAATTGGGCATGCAAAGTAAAAAATTAGAAAGTGAGCAAATTAAAAATCCCCAGAGGAAAAATAAATTAGAAATAATAAAAATCAAATGAGAAATTAATAAAAATCGAAAGTAAAAGAACTATTGAATTAATAAATAAGACTAGAAGCTGGTATTTTGAAAAAACAGATAAAATAGACAAAGTACTGGTCAATCTAATTAATAAAAGGAAAAAAGAAAACCAAATTGACAGTATCAAAGATGAAAAGGGAGACCTCACCTCTAATGAAGGGGAAATTAAGGCAATCATTAAAAACTATTTCACCCAATTATATGGCAATAAATATAGCAATTTAAGAGATATGGATGAATATTTATAAAAATATAAATTGCCTAGATTAACAGCAGAAGAAATAGAATACCTAAATAATCCCATGTCAGAAAAATAAATTGAACAAGCCATCAAAGAATTCCCTAAGGAAAAATCGCCAGGGCCTGATGGATTCACAAGTGAATTCTATCAGACATTCAAAGAGCAACTAATCCCAATACTACACAAATTATTTGATATAATAAGTAAAGAAGGAGTCCTACCAAATTCCTTTTATGACAAAATATGGTACTGATTCCAAAGCCAGGGAGATCAAAAACAGAGAAAGAAAACTACAGACCAATTTCCCTAATGAATGTAGATGCAAAAATCATAAATAGAATACTAGCAAAGAGACTCCAGCAGGTGATCAAGAGGATAATCCACCACCATCAGGTGGGATTTATACCAGGAATGCAAGGATGGCTCAACATTTGGAAAACCATCCACATAATTGACCATATCAACAAACTAACAAACAAAAATCACATGATTATCTCAATAGATGCTGAAAAAGCCTTTGACAAAATACAGTACCCATTCCTATTGAAAACACTGGAAAGTATAGGAATAGACGGTCCTTTCCAAAAAACAATAAACAGTATATACCTAAAACCATCAAAAAGCATCATATGCAATGGGGATAAATTAGAAGCCTTTCCAATAAGATCAGGAGTGAAAAAAGGATGCCCATTATCTCCTCTATTATTTAACATTGTTCTAGAAAACTAGCAGTAGCAATTAGAGAAGAAAAAGAAATTGAGGGTATTAAAATAGGCAATGGGGAGACTAAGCTATTACTCTTTGCAGATGATATGATGGTCTACTTAAAAAATCCTAGAGAATCAACTAAGGAACTTGTAGAAATAATCAACAACTTTAGCAAAGTTGCAGGGTACAAAATAAATGCACACAAATCATCAGCATTTCTATAGTTTTCCAATACATCACAGCAACAAGAGGTAGAAAGAGAAACACCATTTAAAATCACCCTAGAAAATATAAAATACTTAGGAATCTCTCTACCAAAACAAACACAGCAATTATATGAAAACAACTACAAAACACTCTCCAAATGATTAAAACTAGATATAAACAATTGGAAAAACATTGATTGCTCATGGGTAGGACAAGCTAACATAATAAAAATGACCATTCTACCCAAATTAATTTACCTATTTAGTGCCATACCTATCAAACTACCAAAAATCTTTTTTCACTGAATTAGGAAAAACTATAACAAAGTTCATTTGGAATAACAAAAGATCAAGAATATCAAGGGAAATAATGAAAAAAAATATGAAGGAAGGGGGCCTAGCAGTACCAGATATTAAACTATACTATAAAGCAGCAGTCATCAAAATGGTATGGTACTGGCCAAGAGACAGAAGGGAGGATCAGTGGAATAGACTTGGAGTAAAAGACATCAGCAAGACAGTGTATGATAAACCCAAAGAGCCCAACTTTTGGGACATGAGTCCACTATTTGACAAAAACTGCTGGGAAATTTGGAAAATAATATGGGAGAGATTAGGATTAGATCAACATTTCACACCCTACACCAAGATAAATTCAGAATGGGTGAATGACTTGAATATAAAGAGGGAAACTATAAATAAGTTAAGTGAACACAGTATAGTATACTTGTCAGATCTCTGGGAAAGGAAAGATTTTAAAACCAAGCAAGACTTAGAGAAAATTACAAAATATAAAATAAATAATTTTGATTATATAAAACTAAAAAGTTTTTTTACAAACCAAAACAATGTAGCCAAGATCAGAAGGGAAACAACAAACCGGGAAAAAATCTTTTTTAACAAAAAACTCTGACAAGGGTCTAATTACTCAAATTTATACGGAGTTAAATCAATTCTATAAAAAATCATGCCATTCCCCAATTGATAAATGGGGAAGAGACATGAATAGGCAATTTTCAGGTAAAGAAATCAAAACTATCAATAAGCACATGAAAAAAGTGTTCTAAATCTCTAATAATTAGAGAAATACAAATCAAAACAACTCTGAGGTATCACCTCACACTTAGCAGATTGGCTAAAATGAAAGAAGGGGAGAGTAATGATTGTTGGAGGGGATGTGGCAAAATTGGGACATTAATATATTGCTGGTGGAGCTGTGAACTAATCCAACCATTCTGGATGTCAATTTGGATCTATGCTCAAAGGGCTATAATAGAATGCCTGCCCTTTGATCCAGCCATACCATTGTTGGTCTTGTACCCCAAAGAGATCATAGATAAACAGACTTGCACAAAAATATTTATAGCCGTGCTTTTTGTGGTGGCAAAAAACTAGAAAACAAGGGTATGCACTTCAATTGGGGAATGGCTGAACAAACTGTGGTATATGCTGGTGATGGAATACTATTTTGCTCAAAGGAATAATAAACTGGAGGAATTCCATGTGAATTGGAAAGACCTCCAGGAACTGATGCAGAGTGAAAGGAGCAGAGCCAGAAGAACATTGTACACAGAGACTGATATACTGTGGTAAAATCAAATGCAATGGACTTCTGCACTAGCAGCAATGCAATGACCCAGGACAATTCTGAGGGATTTATGGTAAAGAACGCTACCCACATTCAGAGGAAGAACAGGAGGAGAGGAAACACAGAAGAAAATCAAGTGCTTGAATACATGGGATGATGAGGACATGATAGGGGATCGAAAGTACCATACCAATGCAACTATCAACAATTTGGAAATAGGTCTTGATTAATGACACATATTAAAACCAGTGGAAATGCATATCAGTCAAGGGAGGGGGGAGTGCGGGGTGTGAAGGGGAAAGTAAGAGCATAAATCTTGTAACCATGTTAACTTTTCTAAAATATTAATAAATGTTTAAAATTTAAAAAAAATTAATACAGTTTTTGAGAGCTACAAATAGCATTGTTACATATAGGAAGATAAATCATTTGACCATACTGAAGCCCTTAAAATTTTTTCCCCTCTCTTTCTTGTTTACCTTTTTATGGTTTCTCTTAACTTTTGTATTTGGACATCAAATTTCCCATTTAGTTCTGCCCTTTTCTTTACAAATACTTGGTAATCTTCTATTTTATTAAATACCCATACTCTCCTCAGGAAGTAAATAATCAGTTTTGATGGGTAGGTGATCCTTGGTTGTTGCCTTTCTGAATATCATATTCCAAGCCTTGTGGAAATCCTACATAATCTTGATTGGTGCTCTTTGATATCTGAATAGTCTCTTTCTGGCTTCTTGCAATATTTTCTCCTTAGCCTGGAAGCTCTTGAATTTGGCAATAATATACCTAGGTTAGATTTTTTGTTTGTTTGTTTTTTTGTGGATTTAGTGTAGAAGGTGATCTATGGATTCTTTCAATTTCTAGTTTGCTCTCTTGCTCAAGAATATCAGGGCAGTTTTCTTGGATAATTTCTTGTAGTGTTCTGTTTATTTCCAGCTTTTCAGGTAGGCCTATGATTCTTAAATTGTCTTTCCTGGACCTACTTTCCATGTCTGTCATCTTCCCAAAGAGATATTTCATGTTTCCTTCTAATTTTTAAGTCTTTTGACTTTTATTCATTAATTCTTACTGTTTTGTGAGATCACTAGCTTCTACTTGCCCAATTCTAGTTTTTAAAGTCTGGTTTTCAGCTATGATCTTTTGATTTCCCTTTTTCATTTTGGTCTATCTTGCTTCTCATGGCTTCCAGCAGGTCATTTCTGGTCTTCAATTTGCTTATCATTTCATTTGATTTCTGGGCTTCTTTTTCCAAGTGGGGGATTCTGTCTTTTATTCTGTTGTTTTGTTTTTTAATTATTTCCCACTTTTCTTGCCAAGTTTCTTCTATCTTCCTCACTTGGTTCATAATCTCAAATCTGAGCTCCTCAAGAGCTTGTAACCAATTTTCTTTTTTTTTTTTTTTGAAGTTTTGGATGTGTTTGCTTATTTGTCATCCTCTGCTGTCTCCTCTGTAGTCTGGATTTTTCTCCATAGAAATTATCCAGGGTTAAGATTCTTTTCTTGTTGTTTTTTTTTTTTGGTAGTTGCTGATTATACTTCCTGGGTAGTTGCTGTGATGGTACTTTCTTCCTTTGCCAGTCAGAAGTCTGAGTGAGTAGAATAGGCAGGTCTTTGTATGAAGCTACAGATTGGTTTTTGCCCTGAGGTCACTTTTCAGTCTCCTCCATATCTGCTGTGTGTAGCTCCTCTCTGCCCTATATCTTCACCCAATCTCCACCTTCCTCAGCATCCTGGGGTCCCAAGTCTCACTGCTATCTGGAGTAAATCTTTTGTGCCTTTTACCAGCCTTCTGAGAAATATCAATTATGCTGCACTTGTCCTGACTCTGGTGCCATAGGTGAAATGGGGGAGAAGTGATCTGCTTGTGCTTTGGCAGGAGTAATTTTACCCCTTTATAGTGTGGAAATGCCCAAACCCTCCTTACTTTCAAGGTTGAGCCCTATAGAAGAACCCCTTCACTCCTTTGGTTTTTGTTTTTGTCCTTTTGAGGCACTTTATATCTGTAGGTGGTGAGGAGAGATAGCCCTTTGCTTCTACACTGTAGCCATCTTAGCCCTTGGAATACTATATTCAGCAAATTGTTTTCAGCTTCCACAGGAACTATATGAAAAGTATAGGATTTAAATCAAATCTTGGAGGATAAGATGAAGAAATTGTGAAAAGAAATATAAGGATGCTTTTACCAAAATGAAGGCCAGTCAGCACAAGGATAGTGTATTGCAATTAGTGAGATAGTTGGTCATGTGGAAGAATGAAATAGTAACCTTGATTTGAAATTAGTTTTATAATAAATGTGATACTTCCAGGATATCATAAACAACTGGAAAAAAGGGCTGACTGCAAAGGGTTCACCATATTAAATGCTCACTTAGAGGGGTCCTCAGTGTGACAGAGAGGAAAAACATCATTGATTTATTTGCTACATAAAGTCCAATAATATGATACTAACAAAAAATGAGTTTGAAAAAAAATCAATTTACTAATATGTGATTAGATTATGATTGTGTTATGATTTCCATTTTCTAGTGAATGGCATTTTTTCCCAACTACATGTAAAAATAATTTTTGAAAATTGTTTTCTGACATTTTAGGATTCAGAATTTCTCCTTCCCTCTCTCTCCCTACCAAGGCAGTGTGGGTAATACGAGTGTTTTCATGGAATAAATATTTCCATATTACTCATACCATGACAGAAGACACTTATTTTACATAGAACCAAAAATTCATGAGGGAAATAAAATGGGATTTTAAATGCTTTGTTCAAAAATTCAACTTCAACATTTATTTCTCTGGCTGTGAATTGAATTCTCCACCTTGGATCCCTTGTAAATATCTTGGAAACTTCCTTTTTGATAATAGTTTAGTCCTTCAAAGTTGATCATCATGTAATATTTTTTACTGTGTATATTGTTCTTTTATGTCTACTCAATTCACTTTGCATCAGTTCATATGTATTTCCAGGTTTCTTTGAATCCATCCTGTTTGTCATTTCTTATGGCATAATATTATTCCATTACAACCACATACCAAAACATTTTCATTCATTCCCCATGATATATTAATTCCTCAGTTTTCAATTTCTTTCACTATGAAAAAGCTGCTAAAATGTTTTTAAAAAGTAGTCCTTTCCCCCTCATCTCTGAATTGAAATACAGATTTTTTTTTGTTCTCCTAAATGAATTTTGTTATTATTTTTCTAACTCTATGAAATAATTCTTGGGTAGTTTGGTATGACACTGAATAGCTAAATTAATTTAGGTAAGATTGTCATTTTTATTATATTGGGTTGGCCTATCTATGAGAATTTTCTTTTTTTGTAATTGCTCCAGTCTCTATTTTTGAAGATTGTTTTATAATTGAGTTCATGTAGTTGCTGGGTTTTATTTTGGTTTTGGTTTTTAGATGGGTATATTTGCCAGATATTCAATGCTGTCTACAGTTATTTTGGATAGAATTTCCCTTTTTTACCTGTTGCTGTTGGACTTCGTTGGTGGTAAATAGAAGTATTGATGACTTATGTAGGTTTGTTTTGTATCCTGAGGATCCTATGATCTTAGTCATTTCATTGTAATGGGAAATGAGAAAATGTCATCAATAACATATACTAGTTTTCACACCAAAAAATATCAATGAGAGTTATAAGGATTACTAAAGATAGTTAGGTGGGAGAATGGAGAGAGTTCTAGTCCTGGAATTAGACAGAATTGATTTTAAATCATATCTCAGAAACCTATTAGCTGTGTGCCTGGGAAAATCACTTAAACTTTGTTTCCTTCAGTTTTCTGAACTGTAAAATTAGGGTAATAGCAAATATCTTCCAGGACTGTTTTGAGGACCAAATGAGATAATAATTTTAAAGTCCTTAGCTTTGTGCCTGCCACATTTTATAAGATGTTACATACCAGCTTCTCTCTTTTTCCTTCCCCTGCTCAAAGGCAATCTCTTCTGTTTTCCTCTTCAGTTTTGGGGCCAAGTATATACATATATTGTACACCTGTAAACATACATATAAATACTATAGACAGACATATCTAACTCTCTATACATATACATGTACACACACTCACACACACATATATACACATATAGTATTTTTTGCTTTATTCAATTCACAAGTCCAGAGAACAGGTATTTTCTTTTTTCTGTCCCCCAACTTCTACCACAATATATACTTTTAATTGTATTCATTTGCTTTCTTATAAGCTTCCTACAAAAAGCCCTGCAATATATCAGTATATGATAAAATCAGAATATTATAATCTACAAACCTAATATATGTGGATAGCATTGCTGTCTCTTTTAAACTGGACTCTCCTTTGGACATTCTTTAGAGTGGCAAATGTGATAAATATTTTTGTACATTTTATTTTTGATTTGATGTTTATAGTTTGGAGATGATCAAAAAATGGAATTTTCACTCATATTTTTCCAACATCTTGAATAATAATACTACTTTACAAAACTGTAATGTCATTGAAACCTACCAATTAACCATCTGAATTTCATGGAATTACACAATGCCATAAACTAGTATATATAACATCAGGCACAAACTTTTAAAACATTCTTTTTTGTTAGACTGCCCAACATTAAAAGCTATCCAGAAATCTTATGTTTTTATTCTAATGCATCTTTATAACCAGTAGATAGTTCAGCACATCTGTACATTCAAACACCATTTGTCTAATTGTTCCCATTTAATTGAACACTACTTATTCCAACAGACTGTGAATTGATTTTAAATTAAAGCAAGATCTAGTAAAACCGGAAACAATGTGAAGGGATTAACTTGTTCCTTGGCTTTCTTTTTTCACAGAAACTAATATTATTCTAGTCACAGAGTGTTTTTCTTTCTGTTCACAGATAGAGAAATAGAACTGAAAAGAAACCTCTCTTTTATGGGTGAATGGCACCTATCACTTAACAAATATAGTACTCAGTAAAATATGCAAAATAATATTTTCATGAAGATAATTAAACAATGATGAGTTAACGTTATTTTCTTCTCCTAATTTCAAAGTATAATTAATCCAATTGAATTTAAGAGTTGATTCTTATTATTCTTACTAAAAACCTCTCTATGTGTTCAGGGGTGGGGGGGATGAGAAACTGAGAGTTTTGACACATTTGTTGGTGTGCTTTTTAAATTTTGTAAGTTATTCAATTGTGTTACCTAAAAAGATTAATCCTGATATTTCACACACACACATACACACTTACACACACACACAAACACACACACACACACACACACACACACCCCTCATGAATCTATAATCTTTAGGAATATACTGCAACTTTTACCCCTCCATTTGGAAGAAATTAAAATATTTATTATTCCAAAATTTATAATTCTAAATTTTTTCCTTCTGGCACTTCCCTGTTAGAATCTTTGAACTGTATACTATATTATCATTAGGTTAGAGTAATTTGGAAGAGAGAATTTAAAAGACAAATGATGGATGTGATATGAATCAATATTTTAAAATTTAAGGACATTTTATAAAATAAGTGCCTGGTTGTCTCTGCACTGACTCATATTCTTCAAGATATCACTACTAATGTTTAGCATTCATAAAAAAAGAGGAAAGGCCTAAAATGTCATTCTCTAAAATTGAGACTTTAAAAGAATGATGGTTTCAAAAATATCATATGAATTAGCCTGATAGAAATTTACAATCTGTTCTTTCTTACCTCCAAGTATTCATGATGGCCATTTTACCTGACTAAAATGTACAGTTTTAAATGACTGCTATGAAAATCCTCTTGGTTCTTTGGATTATTTTATAAACTCTCTCTTTCATCTTGTACTTTATTTAAAAATATTTTGTTTTATTATATTATAAATCGTCATATTTATTTATATGCAATATACATTTAATCCCTATGGTTCTTCATGTTTTTATTTTCAGAATAAACTGAAGCATTGTTGCTGATTGCAGTGTTTGGTACAGTTTGTTGAAATGAATTGAATGTATGATGCAGCTTTTAATACTTCTATATGAACTTTGCCTAGATTTTTGTGTGTTGTTTTTAAGAGGTAGGTCTTCAAAGAGTTCATGATGAAAAAGGGAAGGGGTGGGAAGAAAAATTGAAAATGAAGAGAAGGGAAAGGAAGAGAAGAGAAGGAAAAAGAAAGGTGAAAGGAGAGGAAAATACACTTTTATTAGTTAAGTATATGATTTAGTGAATTGGGAGTCTTGTTTAGGTTTTGTTTTGTTTTGTTTTTACCTTTCTTATGGGGAAAACTAGGGTAGTTAACTTAAATGTTATATATGGGTTCAGAAGGGTGAGTAGGAGACAGGAATGGACAATAGATGGGGATTTAACAAGTTAGGGAAATTGAGTTTAACTGTTAAGAGAAAAGACTGTAGACAGAAGTGACAGGCCCCAAATGTCACAATGCTTCTCCTAGACAAGAGGTCTATTAAAACCAGCAAGCAAATGACAAGAGGGTTTGTAACAAATTTAATTAAGGGAACTATGGTCTAAAGCAGGGGTCGGCAATGTATGGCTCTCGAGCCATATCTGGTTCCAACTCCCAACCAGCCAGTCCAGGCAGAGCCCCAGGATGTGCCCCAGGTGGCCCTTCAGACCCCGCCCCATATTCCAGCTCCTTCTACCTCCATCCTCCTCCTTCTGCAGACGTTTATGGCTCTAACAGCCAAAAATGTTGCCAATCATTGAAAAGGATGGAAATAATGGTTTCTATACTTCCAGACTATGGGAAAACCATAGGGTCAGGAGAGGGACTTATCTACACTGAACTGAGACCTAAAGCAAGACAGGGCCCAAAGAATAGCAGGCCCGAAGTGGGTATTTTCACAGCACAGTCCTGATACACTCCAGTGATGCTGCAACTCTTCCAGGACTACTATCTCTACTTCTTCAGGTGGGTAGATTCTGAGAGGTAACCCAGCACAAGTTAACCTGCAACTCAGGTTGGGATTAATAGTCTCTACCAAAAATCTCCCAAAAGCAGATGATAGACTTCCTTCTGGATATCAAGAAATCTGGGTGCAAACTCCAGTTCCACTGAGGTCTCCCAGGAACAGTTACAACTTGTCCCAACCACCATGGAGACCATCTCAGAGAGAGAGGCCACACTTCCTGCTTCTCCTTTCCATTTAGAATTCTCCAGCACTTCCTGCTAGGTCTCCTAAATAATAATTTAGTAAAGTTCCTCACAACACCTTACATAAACTTTTATAACTTTATCCAATATAAGCAACTTAAGCAAAAATCCATATTTTGCCTAATGTGAAGATATAATGTTGCTTGCATATATATATCAGCTATTTCAAGATGCTGGAGTTATTTAAGTACAGTCACGTAAAATATCCTTATGAAGGGTCATTTATGTAAGTCTAAAGGCACTGTAAATAATCAACCAATTCTCAAAAGACTCAAATGGATCTCTGAGCTCATTGACATGGGCATTTATTTATTCCAGCAATGCAAATATAAACTCATTCATGCCTCTCATTCTATGTGACTCTTGTGCATGTTGTCTAGAAAATCTGAAAACTGAAAGTTCACCAAAGATGCTGGGGACTTTCTATTTTGTCATAATTCCAAGAGTACTAGTGGAAAATATGAATTTTCTATTGGTGATTCCTTACTCTCATAACATGACTCCTCTCATAACTTAATTTTTCCTTCTGGACACTTAGCATTAATGATTTTTCAAAATTTCCTGTCTGTAATATATCTTGACCTACACCCATCCACCTCTGGATGACTCTCATATTAAATTATGAAAATACTATTATAGTCACAGAACAACATATAAAATATATTCATTATGATATAAAACAATAACTTTGTTTGATGACTACATTGTGATCATTAATATTAGATAAGTGAAAAAAGTTGGAGTTTTGCCCTAGAGCAGTGATGAGTAAACTTTTTAAAGAGGGGGCCAAAGGAAAGTAAATGCTCATTTGTCAGTCTGTTTCTAAGGCAACACTTTCAAAGTTTCATTATATTGTACCCTACTCATTGTATTTGTCAGATTAGGAATAATGTCACCCAGCCAGATAGAACATTTCAGGGGGCCGCCCCTGGCCCACAGTCCATAGTTTGCCCATCAGTGCCCTAGAGAATTTATCTCTATTATTGAAGAGGTTCAATAGGTAGAACATCTTTTACATATTGAGATATTCTAAATGCTCTTGTTGGTAGATATCATTGTTCTCTCTTTCTTTCAATTTGATTTTGAATATTTTCCCATAGTTACATGTTTCATGTTCTTTCCCTCTCCCCCAAACTCCCTTAGTCCCCCTTAGTTGACCCACAATATTAGTTTTTTTTACATGTATTTTTACATGTATCCTTGATTAAGACCTAATTCCATATTATTGATAGTTGGACTAGAGTTATCGTTTAATATCTACATCCCCGATAATATTCCCATCAGCCCACATGTTCAAGTAGTTGTTTTCCTCTGTGTTTCTCCTCCCATAGTTTTTCCTCTGAATGTAGCTAGTTTTCTTTCTCATAAGTCCCTCAGCCTTGGTCTGGATTCTTGCATTGCTACCTGTAGAGAAGTCCATTATGTTCGATTGTAACAGTGTATCAATCTCTGTGTACAATATTTCCTGGATCTGCTTTCACTCTGCATCAATTCCTGGAGGTCATTACAGTTCACATGGAATTCCTCCAGTTCTTCATTCCTTTGAGCACAATAGTATTCCATCACCAACAGATAATACAATTTGTTCAGCCATTACCCAAATGAAGGACATTCTCTCATTTTCTAATTTTTTGCCACCACAAAGATCATGGCTATAAATATTTTTGTACATGTCTTTTTCCTTATCATCTCTTTGGAGTACAAACCCAGTACTGATATGGCTGGATCAAAGGGCAGACAGTATTTTAGCTCTCTTTGGGCATAGTTCCAAATTGCCATCCAGAATGGTTGGATCATTTCACAACTCCACCATTGTCTCAATTTTGCCACATTAATGTCTCAATTTTGCCATATTAATGTCTCAATTTTGCCACATCCCCTCCAACATTCATTAGTCTCCCCTGCTATCATTTTAGCCAATCTGCTAGGTGTGAGGTGATACCTCAGAGTTGTTTTGATTTGCATTTCTCTAATTATTAGCGATTCAGAACACTTTCTCATGTGCTTATTAATAGTTTTGATTTCTTTATCTGAAAATTGCCTATTCATGTCCCTTGCCCATTTATCTATTGAGGAATGGCTTGATTTTTTGTACAATTGATTTAGTTCCTTGTATATTTGAGCAATTAGACCTTTGTCTGAGTTTTTTGTTATAAAGATTTTTTCCCCAATTTGTTGTTTCCCTTCTGATTTTGGCTACATTGTTTTAGTTTGTACAAAACCTTTTTAGTTTAATATAATCAAAATCATTTATTTTACATTTTGTAATTTTCTCTAACTCTTGCTAGGGTTTAAAATCTTTCCTTTCCCAGAGATCTGACAAGTAAACTATTCTATGTTGACTTAACTTATTTATAATTTCCCTCTTTATATTCAAGTCATTCACCCATTCTGAATTTATCTTGGTGTAGGGTGTGAGATGTTAATCTAAACCTAATCTCTCCCATATTGTTTTCCAAATTTCCCAGCAGTTTTTGTCAAATAGTGGGTTTTTTGTCTCAAAAGCTGGGTTCTTTGGGTTTATCGTAGACTGTCTTGCTGAAGTTGCTTACCCCTAGTCTATTCCACTGATCCTCCCTTCCGGTCTTTTTGTCAGTACCACATTGTTTGGATGACTACTTTTTTATAGTATAGTTTAAGATCTGGTATTGCTAGGCCACCTTCCTTCATATTTTTTTCTTCATTATTTCCCTTGATATTCTTGGTCTTTTGTTCTTCCAAATGAACTTTGTTATAGATTTTTTCTAATTCAGTAAAAATGTTTTTTGGTAGTTTGATAGTTATAGCACTAAATAAGTCAATTAATTTGAGTAGGATGGCGATTTTTATTATGTTAGCTCATCCTACCCATGGGCATTTAATTTTTTTTCAATTGTTTAGATCTACTTTTAATTGTGTGGAAATGGTTTTGTAGTTGTGTTCATATAATTCCTGTGTTTGTATTAGCAGATAGATTCCTAAGTATTTTGTATTGTCTAGGGTGATTTTAAATGGAATTTCTTTTTCTAACATTTCCTGCTATGATGTGTTGGAAATATATAGAAATGCTGATGATTTATTTGCATTTATTTTGTATCCTGCAATGCTGCTAAAGTTGTTATTTCCAGTAACTTTTTAGTTGATTCTCTAGGAAGTTTTAAATAGACCATCATATCATCTGCAAAGAGTGATAGCTTGGTATCCTCATTGCCGATTTTAATAGGTTCAATTTCTTTTTCTTCTCTAATTGCTACTATTAGTGTTTCAAGAAAAATGTTAAATAGTAGAGGTGACAATGGGCATCTTTGTTTCACTCCAGATCTTATTTGGGAATGCTTCTAATTTATCCTCATTGCAGATGATGTTTGTTGAAGGTTTTAGATATATACCATTTATTATTTTTAGGAAAGGCCCTTCTATTCCTAAACTTTCTAGTGTTTTCAGAAGGAATAGGTGTTGGATTTTGTCAAAGTTATTTTCAGCATCTCTTGAGATAATCATGTGTTTTTTTTTGTTTTCTTGTTGATATGGTCATGTGGATGTGGATGGCTTTCCTAATTTTGAACCATCCTTCCATTCCTGGTATAAATCACACCTGATCATAATGAATATCCCTTGTGATCACTTGCTAGAGTCTTTTTGCTAGTGTTCTGTTTAAGATTTTTGCATCTGTGTTCATTAAGGAAATTGATCTGTAGTTTTCTTTCTCTGTTTTTGATCTATCTGACTTTGGGATCAGTACCATATTCATGTCATAAAAGGAGATTGGTAGAACTTCTTTGTTTATTATGTTAAATAATTTGTATAGTATCAGAATTATTTGTTCTTTGAAGGTTTGAAAGAACTCACTTGTGAATCCATCTGGTCCTGGGGATTTTTTATTAGAGAGTTCTTTGATGACTTGTTCAATTTCTTTTTCTGATATGGGATTATTTAAGTATTCTATTTCTTCTGCTGTTAATCTAGGCAATTTATATTTTTGTAAATATTTGTCTGTATCATCTAGATTACTATATTTATTGCTACATAATTGGGCAAAATAGTTTTTAATGATTGCCTTGATTTCCTCTTCATTAGAGGTAAGGTCTCCCTTTTTATCTTTGATACTGATAATTTGGTTTTATTCTTTCCTTTTTTTAAAATTAGATTGACCTGTATTTTGTCAATTTTATTTATTTTTAAAGTACCTGTTTCTAGTCTTATTTATTAATTCAATAGTTCTTTTACATTCAATTTTATTGATTTCTTCTTTGATTTTTATAATCTCTAATTTAATTTTTAACTGGGGATTTTTAATTTGTTACCTTTCTAGTTTTTTGATTTACATGCCCAGTTCATTGATCTTTGCCCTTTATAATTTCTTAATATACGCACTCAAAGATATAAATTTCCCCCTGAATACTGCCTTAGATGTATCCCACAGATTTTGGTAGGATATCTCATCATTGTCATTCTCTTCAATGAAATTATTGATTGTTTCTATGATTTGTTCTTTAACTAACTGGTTTTGGAGAATCTCATTATTTAATTTCCAATTAGTTTTTGATTTACCTGTCCATGTGCCCTAACTGATTATTATTTTTATTTCATTATGATCTGAAAAGGTTACTTTTATTATTTCTCCTCTTTTGCATTTGTTTTCCATGTTTCTATGGACTAGTAAATTGTCAATCTTTGTGAAAGTACCATGTGCAACTGAAAAGAAAGTGTATTCCTTTTTGTCCCTATTTATTTTTCTCCACATATCTATTAACTCCAATTTTTCTAGGATTTCATTCACCACTCTTATCTCTTTCTTATTTATTTTTTGGTTTGATTTATTTAGATCTGAAAGAGGAATATTTAGATCTCCCATTAGTATTGTTTTACTATTTATTTCCTCCTTGAGCTCTGCCAGTTTTGCCTTTAGAAATTTGGATGCTATACCATTTGGTGCATACTTGTTGAATGTTGTTATTTCCTCATTGTCTATAGTATCTTTTATTAGGATGTAATTACCTTCCCTATCTATTCCAGATCTATTTTTACTTTGGCTTTGTCAGATATCATGATTTCAACTCTTTCTTCTTTTTCTCACTTGAAGCCCAAAAGATTTTGCTCCAGTCATTGACCTTAACCCTTTGTATTTCCACCTGCTCACGTGTGTTTCTTGTAAACAACATACGATAGGATTTTGATTTCTAATCTATTCTGCTATTTGTTTCTGTTTTATGGGCAAGTTCATCCCATTCACATTCAGAGTTATAATTATCGACTGTGTATTCACCAACATTTTGGTATCCTCTCCTAGTTCTACTCCTTCTTCTTACACTTTTTCCTTTTAAACCAGTGGTTTGTTTTAAATCAGTCTCCCTTTTCCCCTCCCTTGGTTTACTTCCCTTTCCACCTCCTCCCTTTTTATTCCTCTCATTATTTTTAAGGCCTAATGAATTCCCTCCCCACTCTCTTCCCTTCCTTTATGAACTCCCTACCCATCTGCCCCCTTTGGTTTATCCCTTCTTATTTTATTTGTAGAGTTAGATAGAATTTGATAGCCTGATGGATCTAGCTACTCTTCCCTCTCAGGATTAATTCCTCTGAGAGTAAGGTTTAAGTATTTCCTATTAACGCTCTCTTCCTCTCCTTATAATAGTATTCATCCCCTCCCCTTCACATGCCCTCTTTGTGTGGAATAGGTTATCCTATTTTTCTTATTCTTTCAAGTTTCTCTTAGTGCAATCTTGTATTTCCCCCTATTTCCCCCACCCATATCATCTTAAACCATTTAGTACTTCAACCTCTCCTTATGACTAATTCTTCTAATTACTATAATAGTGAGTACAATGTTTTAGAATTACATGTAATATTTCTCAATATAGGAATACAAATAATTTGATCTTATTGAAGCTCTTGAAGAAGGAAATTTAAAGATAAGAATTTTCTTTCTTTCCGCTCTCTTTCTTATTTACCTTTTCATATTTCTCTTGGTTTTTGTGATTGGATATCAAACTTTCCAGTTAGTACTGGTTTTTTCTATGCAAATACTTGGGGTCTCAGGTCTTGATGCTTTCAGGGGTAAGCTCCTTGTGGTCCTAGTTAGTTGCCAAGAAGCTAGATTTTGTGTCCCCACTCACTCTAACTCTGGTGCCCAGCCTCTGACTCTGGTACTGTGGGTGGGGTGGGGGAGAGTTGATTAGCTCGACTTTTTATGGGAGCTATTTCCACCCCCCCATAACAAGGAAATGCCCAAATCCCATATACTTTTGATACTGTGCCCTATTATAGTCCCTTCTATCATCTGGATTTGTTTTTTTGGTCCTTTGGAGGTATGCTGGTGGTTGGTGGTGAGGAGAGTAAAACTTCTTCCTTCTACTTTGCAGCCATTGTTCTAGTTACATGATGATGCCCAGCAAAATTAAAAAGCCTCTTGAAGAAGATCTGTAAATACTGATATACTGATAAGAGTTTGGTAGACCCATTCAGGCAAAAAAAATTAAGTGGAATATCTATTGTTGAGATTATGGTACGTAGTTAGGAATATATATATATATATATATATATATATATATATGGATAAATAAATAGATAGATAGATAGATAGATAGATATTGATATAGATATAGATATATAGATATATAGATATATAAAGAGACAGAGACAGAGATAGAGACAGGGAGACAGAGATAGGGAGAGAGACAGAGAGAAACAAATAGACAGAGAGATACAGAGAGAAAGAAAGAGAAAGAGAGAGATATTCTAATCATTTTTATTGCTATTATTTTGAAAAATGCTATTTTACCAAGAATACAATTTTCTTTTCTTTTCATGGAGGTCATAACATCCAGGAATAAGGAGATAATAGTTGCATACTCAGCTTTTGTCAGACTTTATGTAGAACACTATGTTGAGCACCCGGTGACAAAGTTTATGAAGGAAACTGATTAGTTGTAAAGTCTCTAGAGGAAGGTAACTAATCTGGTAAAGGATCTTGAGCCAGTGTCATGAGAATCATTTGAAGAAACTATACATGTTTACCCCTAGATAAGAGAAAACTTAAAGAAACTTGATATCTCTTTCAAATATTTGAAGGATTTTTGTGTGGAAGAGAGATTAAATTTGTACTGTTTAGCTTAAGAAGTCATAACAGCAAAAGATGGCTGAAAATAGGCAAATCAGGAATGAGTTTAAAAAGGGAAAAGTCCTAAATCAGAGGTTTCTAAAAGTGGTGTGCACTGCTTTGGTAGGAGGAAGGTAATCTTTCTTTAAGATATTCAGTTGTCCAGAAATTAGAAAATTACTTTTACTTATGCTAGAGCGTAGATTCTATTTGCATGTTGGTAGGGTTTAAGTTGCTTCTGATGTCCCTTCGAACTTCAAAATTCTATTATTTGATTATGGTAAAATCTCGCATATGTCTGGGATTGTTTTTATTCATATCAGTTTTAAAAAGTAAGAATAAGAATATTTTAAATAATCATTAAAACCATCAGTCTGAGAAAATGTAGTCAGAAATCAGGTTATTAGTCTAAGAAAATATAATTTTTTTTTAATTTTAAACCCTTAACTTCTGTGCATTAACTTATAGGTGGAAGATTGGTAAGGGTAGGCAATGGGGGTCAAGTGACTTGCCCAGGGTCACACAGCTGGGAAGTGTCTGAGGCCAGATTTGAACCTAGGACCTCCTGTCTCTAGGCCTGGCTCTCAATCCACTGAGCTACCCAGCTGCCCCCCTGAGAATATAAAATTTTATGTTACTTAACATAGTAATTTGTAAAGAGTAATAATTTGGTTATTTTTATTAAAATGTATTTTATGCATTCCTTTTCTCAGTGGCAAAATACCAGAGACAGTTCTTGGGATAAAAACAAAACAAAACACTGCTATTTTAGAAAATTATTGTATGGAATACATTGGAAAATATATTGTATGGAATATAATGGAAAAATTATGTATGCTGTGTAAAATACAGCCTTGGAGAGGGATCCTAAATTAAGCAATAAAAGATTTAAAATTTGGTCTCGAAATGGTTCTATTGTCATCTTGGACTTAGATACTCTTAAAGGTCCTTTTTAGTGCACTGTAATGCCAGAATATTAGGATTGCACATATATTGATCTGTATTGGACTATCTTCTGTCAGAAAATGATGAATGAACAAGTTTTTCCAAGTTGGGAACTATACTATATGGTGTCACAATTAGAAAAGTCAGATGTCATAGTAATATTGATCAAGTTACAAGAAGTACAACATTTACAAGCCTTAGAGAATCACCTATATTATCAAAATAAATAAAGATTCCACTATTCCCTCCTTTCTGCCAATGAATCAGTCTAATCTGTAGTATACTACAATTATCAAACTGGGGATTTGGTAACTAATTATGATTTAATTTTTCAGAGTTAAACCATTTATGCAGAATGGATATGAATAATTGAAACCTAAAATGAGTATCAAGATGGATTATATAACTACTGAGAATATAATTTCACTATAAATATATTTCAATTTTTTAAAATAAAAATTGAGAGGGAATTCTGGGAAGATGGTGGCTTAGAAGCAGCAAGGCTCCAGACCTCTGTATACCCTTCAACACCAATCAAGGACAAAGGACTTCAAGGGCACAGAAAACCAAATCCGACAACAGAACAGAGCTGGGGAATGCTCCTGCTAAACCTAACTTAAGAGGTACACACATACACACACACACACATACACACACACACACACACACACACACACACACACACACACACACACA
>NC_058130.1:258266831-258288185 GCF_016433145.1 Gracilinanus agilis
ATATATATAAAACTAGAGGTAAGAAAAGGATTATATTAAGAGAAATGGGAAAAGAAACAAAATGAGGTAACTCATATTTCATTAAAAAGTGCATGCTTGTAGCAAGTGAAAGACTAATACACTAGAAGGGTAAAGAGGTTGGTGACAGGAAATACTTAAGACATGCATACATTGAAATTGACTCAAAGAGAGAAGAACAATCACACCTATTGGGGCAGAGAATTGATTTGTGACCTATAGAGAAATAGAAAGGTAATAAAAGGACTGGTGGGGAAGGAAGCAATACTAGGAAGGGAGAGAGAATGTGTGTGTGTGTGTGTGTGTGTGTGTGTGTGTGTGTGTAACTCAAAAAGAAACTAAAGGAAAAAAAGAGGGAAACAAGAAGGGAGGGGGAGAAAGGGAAGTAAAATAAGGGTGGGGATTAGGGGGACAGATTAAAAACAGAAGACTAGAATAGAAGGAAAGAGTGAAAGAAGAAAAGGGCAGGACAAGGAGAGGAAATCAAAATGTTGGGGAATACACAGCTGGTAGTAATAACTCTGAATTTGAATGGGATGAACTCACTCATAAAAAAGAAACAAATAGCAGAATAGAATAGAAACCAAAATATTACCATATATTGTTTACAAGAAACACACATGAGGCAGGTAGACCCACACAGAGTAAACATTAACGGATGGAGCAAAATCTATTAGGCATCAACTGAAAAAAAGAAGGCAGGAGTTGAAATCATGATATCTGACAAATCCAAAATAAAAATAGATCTAATTAAGAGAGGTAGGGAAGGTAATTACATCCTGATTAAAGGCAGTATAGACGATGAGGAAATATCAGTTCTCTCAATATGTATGCATGAAATGGTATAGAATCCAAATTTCTAAAGGAGAAATTGGGGGAGCTTAAGGAGAAAATAGATAATAAAACTAGACTAGTAGGAGACTTGAACCTTCCTCTATCAGATCTAGATGAATCAAACCAAAAAATACACAAGAAAGAGATAAGAGAAGTGAATACAACTTTAGAAAAATTGCAGTTAATAGATATTTGGAGAAAAATAAATAGGAACGAAAAGGAATATGCTTTCTTTTCAGCAGCACATGGTATATTCACAAAGACTGACCATGTAATAGGGCATGAAGACATAGCAAACAAATGCAAAAGAAATCAATAATAATGAATGCAACTTTTTCAGATCATAATGCAATGAAATAGTTATTAGCAAGGGTACATGGAGAGGCAACCAAAAAATTAATTGGAATATAAATAATATGATTCTCCAAAATGACTTAGTTAAAAAACAAATCATAAAAACAAACAATAATTTCATTGAAGAGAATGATTATGATGAGATTCTTAACAAAATATATGGGATGCAGCCAAAGCAGTACTCAGGGGGAAAATATCCTTGAGTCCAAATAATAACAAATTAGGGAGGGCAGAATTCAATGAATTAGTCATGCAAAATAAAAAGCTAGAAAGCTAACAAATTAAAAATCCCCAGATGAAAACTAAATTAGAAATCCTAAAAATTAAGGGTGTTATATTTTTATGAAACAGTGTTTTGAGAAGATGAAGGGATGGCCAGAAATCAGTAACTTGCTAGACTGACTCCTCCCCCACTGAGAGGCTTGAGTGAAGAGGGAGGGGCATAAACTGGCTCAGTGCTCCCTTCTCCCCCTCCCAACAAGCAGTTACAAATCAGTTGGAAATGGAGGTTTGATCTTAACTCTTCTGGCAAGGCTAGGCAAGGCAAATCTCTAATGATGTTGACCTTCTCAACTTATTTTCCCCACAGGTTTGACTAAGGGATAATAAGAGAAGCTTGATGTCTTGTAGTTATCGGGGACAGATGAATCTGACTTTTATGGGTTAGACAGCTGAAGGAAACTTAGCTGAAGATGGATGTGAGTATTCCCAAAATAATAGACAGGCACAGCTCCCAAAAGATGAAGGTTTACTGAAAAACGAGGAAGGGAAGGAAGAGAAGTTTTGTCAAGGATTAGAATAAAATCTGGGAAGCCCTGAACTGTTAGGTAGAAACAGCCCCTCCCCCCAGGAGGGAGAGGCAGTCTTTATAACTAGCTTGCCCTCAAAGCCTATAATTAATCACTTCTAATATCTGAATAACTAAATGATAACAATAGTTCTCTTGCTGGAAAGGTCTAGTTCAGCTAAACAGGCTAGCAGCAGAGAGGAACCAAAATGTCTTTTGCCACAAGGCCTCCAAAGCAATCAAGAACTGAGATCAGCAAGCAGGGTGATCTGCTCACTTCCAACACCATGAACCAACTGCTCCTAACTGCCCTCAACTGCCTCCTCACCCAGAGTTCTCTGGGGGGGGCCCTGGCATTCTGGATTGAGGCTTGACCCTGTATCTTGCAGGAATTCCACCCTGCTATCTCCATGTTACAAGAGAGAAAGTAATAAAATCGAGAGTAAAAGAACCATTAAATTAATAAATAAGACTAGAAGGGATACTGACTCAAAATGAGTACTCTAGCAAAAATATCAATAATATGGAAATAGGTCTTGATCAATGACACATGTAAAACCCAGTGGAATTGTTCATCAGCTAAGGGAGGAGGTGGAAGGAGATGAAGGATAGAACATGAATCCTATAACCATGGAAAAATGTTCAAAATTAATTAATTAAATAAAAATTAAAATAAACAAAAATTGACTTTTCTCTTCTTCTTGCTCATCTCCCATTAAAAAAAGAAAGGGGAAAAAGAAAACTCTTGTAACTAATATGAATGGTAAATGAAAACAAATTATAGCAGTTAATATGTCCAAAAAATGTGTTTCATTCTTGTATTCTGAGTCCATCATTTTGATACCTGGAGGTGAAGGTATACTTCATTATTTGTCCCCTTAAATTATGTCTTTGTAATGATCAGAGTTCTTAAATATTGAAAATTTTTGTTTTGTTTTTATAGTGTCTTTATTATAACAAATTTTCTCCTAGTTTGGCTCACCTCACTATTTGTAAATTCATACAACTGTACCCAGATTTCTCTTAAACCATTCTCTTCATCATATTCAGAACTCTAAGTCCTAAATGGAAATAAATTTGATTCTGACATTTTAGTTTAGCTTTTTTTTTTAACTGAGTGCTCTTTAGGGAAAATTATAACTTTGGTATTGAATTTTCACAGAATATGTGTTCTGGTAATGATTGATTATGAGCTCCTTTATGGCAGGGATTATATTTTACCTTTTTTTGTATCTCCAGAGATTAGCACAATTCCTGGCATGTATTAAGTGCTTAATAATAAATTGTCTATTCTTTGAGTACTGGTTTCCTAGTGCCTGATAAAACAGTCACATTTAAAATAGTATCATTTTGTCTGTTAGATATGTAGAAATTCAGTTTCTATTTTGACATTGGTATGTTATAAACCTTTGGACACAGCTAGATAGACATATCTAGCACTGGACCTGGAGTCAGGAAGATCTGAGTTCAAATGTAGCCTCAAATATTTACTACCTGTGTGCCCCAGGCAACTCATTTAACCTCTATTTGCCTTAATCCACTGCAGAAAGAAGTGCCAAGCCACTCTATCTTTGTCAAGAAAACCCCATGGATAGTATGGTCACAGAGTCATGATGAGTTAGAGCTGAATGAATGAATGTACAACAAGAAATATTTTAAACATGTATGTGTATGTGTGCTTATTTTTCAATCAACCTATATCTGTCTATTTATCTATATTTATGCATAGATAGTTTTAGGGTGGGTTGTGGATCTATGGTTTCATGGATATAGGGATTCCCAATGAGCAATTTATTCTACCAAAAGAGGTAAATACCTTCTTTGACAATTTAGAATTTTAGAGAACTGTCTAGAACACTAAGAATTTAGAGAACTTGCACATGGTAACATAGTATGTGTCAGAAATGGGACTTAAACCAAGATTCTATGGTATTCAGTTCCAGTTTTCTATCCCCAGCATGTTTCCTATCATCATAGTATCTTTCCATATTCACGAAAATGAGTCATAGAAAATCAAATTGTGATTTCATGAGAAAAAATCTTAAGATAATCATAAATGTGCCTTTAAACATGGAATTTTGATTAAATATTTGACATGTCAAATATAAAAATGAGATTAATATTCTCTTTAACTATGCAAAGTTCTTTCACTGTCTTCTTTCTTAATAAAAAATAGCCCTAGTTTCTTTTGGAGTAGTATTTGTAACTTCTGGCAAAAAAGAAATAATCCAATGAAAATCTATATTTGAATTGATTTTAAAAGTAGTGGTCTATACCATTACTACTTCTGCATCAAAAAAATTTTTTTTAAATTGAGGGGGAGGAAGTATTTATTCATTCAAAAATATTTATTGCAGCTTTTTTGATGTAGCAAAAAATTGAAAATTAAGGGGTTGGTTGTCTAACAATTTGAGAATAATTGAACAACTTCTGGTATATGATTATAATAGAACACTATTGTACTATAAGAAATGATGAATAGAATAATTTCAGAAAAAACTTGGAAAGATTTACATTAACTGATGCAGAGTGAAATGAGCAAAATCTAAAGAATACTGTAATAAAAAAAAAGTGAAGGATAGAGGCCTAGCAGTATCAGATCTTAAACTGTACTATAAAGCATCAAGGTAATATGGTACTGGCTAAGTCTAAGGATAATATTAGAAAAATATAAACTTTTATAAGATTAAGTTTAGGAATGCTGCATACTGTCTCTACAGCAATGGCATGAGCTCATTCCAAGAATCCTGGAGGGGATCTTGGAATGTACAGAGAGCTGAAGAAAGCTCTTTGAGTGAGTTTACTGCTCTCTTCTGGGCCTGATACTCTCTTCTGATGTTTCCTACTTCAACCTTTTGAGGGAGAAGATAACTGTTAACTGACTTTGGAGATTCCTGTTTCACTAGAATGAACACCTTATTGACAATCTAGTTAGACCTGCTGTTTTATCATCTCTGCCCAAGAGAAGTTTTGCCTGGAGCTCTTTCTTAGCGGGCTCTGTGCTTTACTAAGAGTCTTACTCTCCTCTGAGTGAACTCAGCTATCTTGGGTTCATTCTGAGTAACTTTGAAAACAACCTTGAATATTTACAATTATACCAACAACTGAGGATGGTAGTCAGGTAGCTTAGAAAAGGTTTGGTGGGAAAGTTAGCTAGAGTCAGGGAGGCTACAGCCTGAAGAAGAGAATCCATCATAAAATGGACTTATATGGAAGGGTGGAGTTTTAGGACTTAAGAGTCAGGGTATCCTTGTGTTTCAATTCTTTTAGTTTACCATTGATTTTTAAATAAACAAAGTTACTTTTCTACAAATCAATCTCTAAGACTTGTGTGCACTGGCCCAGTGAATTAAGGTTCACTTTGCCTTCCTCTCACAATAAGGAACTGAGATACTTACAGAGAGAGTCAATTAAGTATCTAACCCAGTTTCCTATAGTGGATATCACCATCTATCCACATTATTTTTTTAAGCTGGCAAGCTTAACAGGATTTTTTGGACCTAGAATATCCATTTTTGAGGGAAAACTGCCATTTCTCCATTCACCTAGCAGTTTGGAAAGTTGGTTTAAAGAAAGGAGTCTGAACAAGCATAGAACTTTGGCAGCTGACAGGCTGTAATTCCTGTGGGAGAAACAGCAAGTGGCTCCATAACCCTTCTCTCAGTGAGACAAAACTCCCTACTTTTTGTAACGTATGATTACATTGTGCAAATAATGTATTTCCCTACATATTTTTATATAAACTTACCTGCAATGATATAAGAATGGATAGGTTATGAATTTTTAAAGCCTGTACAGCAATATCATATGTCCCGATGATGATTTTGACTCTGGCTTGGTTATACACATTGGTTAAGGCAATACAGGCTGTAGTTAAGGGATGCAATAGGTTAAAAGGAATGGATATTAAATGGCAACTACAATACCTGACAATGAAACTAGAAA
Organism: Gracilinanus agilis; assembly: GCF_016433145.1. Classification (NCBI taxonomy): domain Eukaryota; kingdom Metazoa; phylum Chordata; class Mammalia; order Didelphimorphia; family Didelphidae; genus Gracilinanus; species Gracilinanus agilis. The sequence continues at coordinate 258,272,770 of NC_058130.1, forward strand.
ATATGGAGTCACAATTCACAGAACTTGCTAATGCAAGGAGACCAGTGTAGTGTGCAGAGAAAGCTGATGAACCTACAAAGCTAGAACTAGAAGATGAGGCATTACAATCAAACCCTGCCACCATATTTCCCTTAAGAGAAATTTCTATGGTGTCCCAGGTTAGTTGAATCTGTCATATGAGGGCCTATAAGAGTTTCATGCAGGCAGACTTGGATGGGATTAAGAAGAGGTTACCCAAGTATGAAGAGGAATCAATGCAAGTGGTCAGGGAATTTAAGAGAGTCATCAAAATTTTTTATCCTTCCTGGCAGGATTATGAAGTTTTATTAGATGAAATTTTTACTAAAAGGGAGAAACAAAAGATTATAGAGCAGAGCAGTAACAATCCTGAAATACCCAACTGGCCGACTGAAGAGCCAAATTGGGAATATTCCTCATTTTCCACACATAGACAATTGGGGAGATCAAGGGAAGCACTCCTGGAAACAATGAAGGCCAATTCCAAGTGCCCAGGAATTTGGTCTAAGTTTGAGAGGCTTAGATGAGAGGAAGGGGAAACTCCAGCCAGTTTTTTGGACATTATAATAGATTGCAGTGGAAAATGGCTTGCATATGATTTGCAGTCAGAGGAACATGTTAACCACATGTGTCGCCAATTTGTAAAGAATTCCTCTAATGTAGTAAAAAAAAATTTTTTTTTAGAAATAGCGTCCCAGACTGGTTTACAATGGGGATTTGAAGAATTGAAGAGAGTAGCTACTTATGTTTGGCAGGGAGAACATGATAGACAGGCTGAGGAAGAAACAAAGGTCATTGACAATTTACAAAAAAGACATTAGAAGACTTAAACAAAAACTGAAAAACAGTGACATAGAGCAAGTAAAGTGTAGCCACACACTGAGATCCTTCACACCTCAAAGAACTAAATTTAGCACAGGGCAATTTAGATCAAATCCTAGGTGTTATCTCTGCAATAAGATTGGCAGCCACATGATGAGAGAATGTAGTTTCAGGGTACAGTTCTCTTCATAAGGATTTAGGGGAAACTGAGGCAGCCCATTCAACAATTATAATAGGTTCATGCCTACAAGAATAACAGATTCCAGAATGGTTATAATGGGTACAATAACAACATGTACCCAAACCAGAATTACAACAACTACAATGCAGGGTGCTGTCATAGTTCTCAGCAAGCTCCAGATTTAAACTTAATGCAAGAGTTTATAAATGGAGGTGTAAGGCCTAAATACTATTGGAGTAGAAATGCAGAAGAAAAACATGACTGATCAAATGGTTCAATGGGTATATGACTGGAGATGTTGATTTTAAATGATCACTCTATTGCAAATATTAATAATGTGGTAATGGGTTTTGAGAAATGACATATGTAAAACCCCATCCTGGAGAGGGCAGGGAGAAAGGGAGGGAAAGAACATGAATAATATAACCATGGGAAAATATTCTAAATTAATTGAACAAATCCTCCTTCATTCCTTCTATTCTTACTTCTGCCCTTCCTTCCCTCCTTCATTCCTTTCATCTTTTCTTCCTTCCTCCTTTCTTGTTGTTGTTGTTGTTGTTATTCTTGTGGTTCTTATTCTTGTTCTTCTTGTTCTTCTCAATTCTTCCACAAAATGACTAATATGAAAAAATGTTTTATATGGTTACATAAATAAAATCTATATCAGAATGCTTACTATCACAGAAAAGTGGGGGAAGAGAATTTGGAACTCAGATTTTTTTTAAGATGAATGTTAAAAATTGTTTTTACTTTTAATTAGGGAAATAAAATACTATTTTTAAAAAAGCAATAGTCCAAACCACACCTCCACTGGCCACTGATTTTGTCTGAATATATACTACACAGCTTCCAAAAAGCCATATAAAGATTAAAAACTGTTTTTATTTTCATATTTTAAAATTCATGTAAACTCACTCTTTTTGAGTTTTTTCTCCTTCAGAATGTATTATTCCATCCTCAAAGTATCTAAAAGGAGTAAAGTTATAATTGAGTCCACATATTTTTACCATTTTATTTTTCTCCTTAAAGATGGATTTTGTCCATCAAAGTAATTCTAGTTAATAATGATATTTTACATTTTTAATATGGAACTTTAAATAAAAGTTTAATCTCTAACTTACTATGATTTCTAAGAACATTGGAATAAAGGTATCTATTCTTACAAGTAGAATTTAATTTTCGATTTTCAATTCATAATATTTCTTTAGTGGAGCTTGGGAAGAAAGGGAACTGTGTCTTGATTATGGAGGGCCTCATGAGAAAGGGAACCCATAGGGGGCTTATGTCTTGTTAAGAGCACTGAGAAAGACTTATGGGAGCCTCTTCAACCTCAAGAACTTCTAAGGCCAAGCAAATCTGTCAGTATGAAGTAGTCTCAATCGATACCAAGAAAGGTTAAAAACAATCTACAGTACTTCAATGCCATGGTCTGTCAGTTAGTCAATAAGTTAATAGACGTTTAAGTGTCTACTAGGTGCCAAGCCTTTCGCTAATTACTAGAGGTATTTAAAGAGAAACAGAAGACCCTGCTTCAAGGACTTTTCAGTCTAATGCAGAGATTGCATTTATAGAACTATGCACAAATAACCTATGTACAGGATAAATTGGAGTGTATTAACAGAAGGAAGACACTAGATTTAAGGGGGATTAAGCAATATTTCTTATAGAAGATCAGATTTTAATGGTATTTGAAAAGTCACTAAAAATTCCATATTATTCAACTTTTGGGCCTGCTCCCATACTAGTTTCTCAACTTCATTGGGTTTAAAAGAAACATGTATAAGATGTGATTCAAACACATATAGGTAATATGCAGCATTAAAAAATCTATTAATAGGAAATTCACTGTGCTCACATTCACATGTAAAATTTTTAGTTTAAAAATTCATGAATAAAGTTTTAAAAAGTAAATTTCATTCTGTCTCAAGTTCATCAGTTCTCTCCCTGGTGGTAAATAGCATTTTTCATCATATGGAATTATCTTGGATCATTGTCTTGATCAAAATAGCTGTCATTATTTTTACAATATTACTGTTATTTTTTACAATGTTCTGGTTCTTCTTGCTTCATTTTATATCAGTTCATATAAATAATTCCTACGTTTTCTGAAACTATCCTGCTTGACATTTCTTATACCACAATAGTGTTCCATTACATTCATATACAATAACTTGTTTGGACATTCCCCTATTAATGGGTAACCCTTCAATTTTCAATTCTTTGCCACCACAAAAAGAGATACTATAAATATGTTTGTACAAATAAGTATTTTTCTCTTTTCTTTCATCTCTTTAGGATACAGACCTAGTAGCGGTATTTCTCTATCAAAGGGTATATACACAGTTTTATAACTCTTGTAGATATAGTTGAACATTATTCTGAATGGTTAGACCAGTTCACAATTCTACTAACAGTGCATTAAAATCCCCATTTTTCCACAGCCCCTCTAACATTTGTCATTTTACTTTTCTGTCATGTTAGCCATTTTGATGAGTGATAAATAGTAGCTTAGTAATATTTTATTTTGTATTTCGCTAATCACTAATGATTTAGAGTATTTTTATGACATTGATAACAGGTTTCTTCTTCTGAAAACAGACCTATTCATATCCTTCTTATTTTCCCCCTTAACTTTTTAGGCTTTTACTTTCCTTCATTCTCATCTGGTCCAATACTATGTTCCAAAATGTACTGTGTACTGTTTCATTCAGTTGCTTATGCCTACAGCTTCTTAATAAAAGTTCTTTAAATTTAAACACATTTAGGAACTTGCAGAGTTGTGGATAATTCTTCTCAATTTACAGTGAGATACTTCAGGACCAACAACCCTCCATGATGATAACTACAGGGAATGGTCAATCTTTGTCCAGCATTAGAGCAAAAAGAAGAAAGAAACACTATAGTTATTTTATTTGCTGGTTATTAAAAAACTAAACCATGAACATATGGTATATGGTATATGGAGATTTTTATTTAAATATTTAATTTTTTTAGAAAAAATTTCCATAGTTACAGGATTCCTGTTTTTACTTTCCCCTTCATCCCCCCTTCTACCCCACTCCCATATCCAAGGTACATTTCCACTGGTTTTAACATGTGTGATAAGTCAAGACTTATTTACATATTATTGATAGTTGCATTGGTATGGTCATTTAGTGTCTATATCCCCAAACATGTCTGCATCAACTCATATGTTCAAGCGGTTGTTTTAGTTCTGTGTTTCCTCTCCTGCAGTTCTTCCTCTGAATTGGGGTAGCATTCCTTTCCATAAATCCCTCCGAATTGTCCTGGGTCATTGCATTGCTGCCAGTACAGAAGTCCATTACATTCAATTTTACCACAGTGTATCAGTCTCTGTGTACAATATTCTTCTGGCTATGCTCCTTCCACTCTGCATCAATTCCTGGAGGTCTTTCCAGTTCACATGGGATTCCTCCAGTTTATTATTCCTTCACCAACATATACCACAATTTGTTTAACCATTCCCCAATTGAAGGGCATCCCTTCGTTTTTCAGGTTTTTGCCACCACAAAAAGTGTGGCTATAAATATTTTTGTACAAGTCTGTTGATCTATCCTCTCTTTGGGGCACAAAATCAGCAATGTTATGGTTGGCTCAAAGGGCAGGCAGTCTTTTAGAGCTCTTTGGGCATAGTTCCAAATGGCCATCCAGAATGGTTGGATCAGTTCACAACTCCACCAGCAGTGCATTAATGTTCCAATTTTGCCGCATCCCCTCCAACATTCATCACTCTCCCCTGCTATCATTTTAGCCAATCTGCTACGTATGAGGTGGTTCCTCAGAGTGGTTTTGATTTGCATTTCTCTAATTATTAAAGATTTAGAACACTTTCTCATGTGCTTATTGATAGTTTTGATTTCTTTATCTGAAAATTGCCTATTCTTGTGATGGACAAACTTTTTAAAGAGGGGGCCAAATGAAAGGAAATGCTCATCTGTCAGTCTGTTTCTAAGGCAATTCTTTCGAAGTTTCATTGTATTGTACCCTATTCATTGTATTCGTCAGATTAGGAATAATGTCCCAAGGCTGGATAGAATATTTCAGAGGGCCACGTCTTACCCACAGGCAATAGTTTGCCCATCACTGGTATAGACAATAATCAAATAGACAAATATGTTACCAAGCCAAATACAGAAAAGAGAGTAAATAAGAGAAAGAAACTGGAAAGAAGTTTTATGCAGAAGATAGGATTTTGCTTGGGAATTTAAAGGATAACACAAAAACCAATAAATTAAGAAAAGGAAAGGGAACATTCCAAATATCAGGAGGACCCAAAGAAAATGTCTGGAGCTGAGAGATGATATATAGTCTTGCTCATGGAAATAGTGTCAATGGATAAAGAGTATGGTGTAGAACAAGGTAGAAGGAGACTGGAGAGATAAGAAAGGATCTAGTTATAAAAAGTTTTGATTGTTAGAGAATTGTGTGGAGGCAATAGAGGTCCACTAGAATTTATTGAATAGAGGAATGACATTACCAGATCTATGTTTTAGAGAATATAAGATTTAAATTAATATCCAACACTCCAAAAATTATATTTTTATGAAGTTTATTAATAATCCCTTGAAGTAGAAGGAATAAAAAGGAAATAGAAGTAAAAAAAAGACAAACTACCACCACATGACTAAGTTCTCCTTGCCTGTTTAAAAAGCCTGTTCCACCAAAGCCGGAACAGGAAGACAATAGAGTGAAAGATGGGGCTATACCGAATTTATATTCTCCCTATATCAGCACATAATGTGAGGAGAGTGGGATTCTGGGAATTTTAGTGTTTAGGGTAACAGATTCTAATTACACAATCCCCTCTGTGATCCTTTGGGAAACTAGTCTCCCCAATGGATCATTTAAATATAACTACCTTATACCTCTAAAGATTAAGGATGAACAATATCTGGCTGTTGTAAAATGGAATTCATGGTTCTCTTTGAGTTCACACTTGTTTAAATGGAATCCTTTTTTATTTTTGCCTAGTTGGAATTAAAACTTTGACAATAATTTAAGTACCCCTACTTAGTACCTCTCTAGATTGTGAGGACAAGATTATCTCTCCTTTGTCTACCATTTAATTGAATCAACACAAGCTTGAACAAGGTGGAGGAGCTCACAAACCACTTAGTGAGTTCACACCTTACTTGATGCTAGATGAGAAGCCAGCAAAATACTTGGAGAGTTCCACCTTTTTCCCCAAACTCAAACAGCCAGAAATTTAAGAGTTCACACACTCAGAAATGTATGAATCCAAAGGTGTCAACTCAGACAATTTGGAAACTGTGATTGGCCCCCATGAAAAGGGTCAGGGACAGAAAATGCCTATAAAAGCCATGAAAATCCCTGAGCAGGGAGTCTGGTGAAGGAGGCTAGTAGAGAGTGAACTTCAAGAAGAGAGTCACTCCAAGAAGGAGAGAGAGAACTCCAAGAAGAGAGTCATTTCCAAGAAGGAAGTTGGCTTCAAGAAGAAGGTTGGCTCAAAGAAGAAAGTAGGTCTCAGGAGTCACCTTCAGCTCCAGTCATTATCTTGGGTGAGTGGATAGCTGGTTTTCCCTTCCTGTCTTCTGGAGATAGTTTATTTCTGATTGAAGGTTAATGAGTCCTTACTGAGCCAAGCACTAGAACAATATTTAGTTATATAGGTTAATGTCTTTTCTATCCTTTTGTATTTCTCTATAAATAAAAGATTTATACATTTCGTATATTTAGCCAAACCATTAATTTTAACACTTACACTGTGAACCTGAGAGATTGGTTGAATGGCATTACTAAAGCAATACTACTGTATTACTAAATGTATGTATGTGTGTACTACTAAAATCTAGAGTAATAGGGAAGTAAGGAAAATTTAGGGGAAATGTAATTAGTCAGGGACATAGAGTTTGAGCACAAAGTGATCTGAATCTGACCCCTACTCTGTCTCAAACCCTTTGGGTTTATTTTTCTTATTCTTCCATTTCTCTTTCATTGGCTTAATATTTCCCCTTTCCTTTTTGCAGATCAATAAGGAATTTAATAACTAATCCTTCCTTTTCCTTTGCTCCCATATCACCCAGCCATCTTCTTTAATTATAATAATTTACAATATCTTTTGTCATGGAGTGTGGTTTTCTTACCATCTCCTTTCTCATCCTTTACTCCTTTTTGAATTTTCTAAGCTTCTTTGTGTCATACATCCTGTTGGCAATGTGATGAAGCCTATGCATCTCTTCTTATAATAAAATTTGTTCTTATCTTCATAATTAAGGAAATACTAAATTTAAGAGCTTAAAGGTGAATAAAACTAAAGATGTGATTTATTCCTATCCAAGTTTTATAGACTTTCTAAAAAATATGAACTCCTATAATTTATTACAAGTATTCCTAGTTCTCAGTAGCATTAAGGCAGTTCAAAATGTTTTAAAACCATTGTTTTAGGTTGGGGTGGGCAGATGCTATTTAAGTCCTGTTCTTTGTTCTTTTGATCATTGCTTATCTCTTCTGATATCATGCCACTAGCTCAATTCTTTGAACCTAAGAACTTCTGTTCCTGGGAAGCACTATTGATTTTTCTAGGCCATGCCTTCCATAATACCCAACCATTTTATCATTTCTTGTACCATAATATTATCTTGCAGAAGCTGTTTGTATCTCTCATCGATACAATGGACATTTGAATACATGACAAAACTTTTATAGACTCAGATTTTATTAAAATTTTCAAAAAACAAAACTTTTGCAAACTGATAGAAGTTTTAAATTATATTATCTGTCAGTTGCATAGTAATAATGAAGAATCATGTCTCTGGGACACTTTCCCTATATTCCAGGGCAATTATCCAGCCTTTGTGAAAGGGAAATTTTCAAGTGGGAAGCTCTATCAATAATTTGAGTCTTAACTTCATGGGATCAAAAGAATCTCAAGGACAGCTTCCCTGACTTAAAGGGAAAAACAAACAAATAACAACTTGGGTACATAATAAATATTGATTCTATATCAAGTTTTTATCTGAAATGGCCATAATTCAATTAAGGATTATTCTGATTTTTCTGAGAAAAAAAAGATCTAAAGAGTTAAAACAAATTTTCTTAAAAGATCAAATGATGCAAAAGAAAATTAATTATTCAATTCTTCTTTTTAGTCTATGGGCAAACAATGATACCATAGTGATTTCTCTTATCTCTTGGTAAAAAGAGATATTACAGGAATAAGTGTAAGTCAGCAGAAGGGAATAACTGAATTTTTGGTACTAGGATGGACCTTATCCCAGAAAAGAGGAAATGATTGTTCTAAATAGCACTCTGATGCCTATGTTGGAAGAACGGGGCTCCAACATTTGGGGAGGCTGTTGTAATGCCTCAAAAGTCCAATTTTCTAAGAGAATTCTTTGTGTCTATTAGATAGTATTTTATCCCAGTAGAAGATATGTGAGCATTCAAAGTGAGAGATTACACCCAAAACTGATGTGTAAAACAGTAGATGATGAAATGGTAGGGCGCTTAGAAAGAATATTGATCATGGTGAAGAAATTAGAACTAGGTTTTTAGGATAGACAGCAATTGATATCATGATGAACTACTTCCACCTGACATTGATACCCTCACAATGTGATATTTCTAAGAATGAAGCATAGCAGAAGAAAGGGAGAATGTGGCAAAATATATAAAGGTAATAATATTTATAAAATAGAATAGAGAATTCAAACCAGTACTTCAGTAGCTTTTTTAAATGAATAAGGGACACAGAGAAAATAGGAAAAGAATAAATTAAGGCACACTATGATACCAAAAAATGTCAGAATTGGGTGAAAGGAAAGAAAAATAACTCAGTGGACAGAACAGAAAAACAGTAAAGAAAAATTAATAAACTTAAGTGAAGGAAGGTGATTTTAAACTAACCATTTCAATAAGAGAGAAGAGAAAAGGAAATGAAAGCAGAAGATATATAATTGAATGGAGAAAATAAATAAAAGACAATTCATTCATTTAAATAAAACCTTCAAATTAAGGCAAAAGTAGGGAAATGGAGAGGAGAAAGACTTTTTAAATGAATTTTTGTCTAGGTCATTTAAATATCACAGGGACAGAGTACCAGTTTTTAAAAAGGGGACAGAAAAACATTGAATTTCATGAAGTGATCATATATATTTAAATCTGTACTATTTAACGTAATAATTGCGTAAAACATTGTCATTGGTTTTAGCCCAATGGAAATGCATAGTATGAATTTGAATAATTCTGTCACTTTATGGGATCATTATTTGCAGTAGTTGAGCTATAGACTATATATTAAACAATGGTAAAGAAAAAAATGGGTGAAGGAAGAAAAAATAGTTAAAAACTAAAATAAAAATGAAAACAGAATCTAATACTTGAAACTTCACATTTAAATGGACAAAATAATCCAATAAAATGTAAAATACCAGAATGCATAGGAAAACCAAGCCTTAAATATAAAATTCTGAAAAAAATTGAGGGAAACAATTTAAGTGAGGGAATAAAAAAATAACCACTGGATTTTTCTTTTTTTATTGTCATGCAAAACACACTTTCATACTGGTCATTATTGTAAGAGCACACTTGTACACAACAAAAAGCTCAAAATAAAATTGAAAATACACTGATGAGAAATATGACTTCAACAATTCTTTCTCTGGAGTGGATCTTTTGAATGAATGAAAGTGTTGATGCATAAAAATTTACTAATCCACTTTCAGTTTAAAAAGAAATGTACAAAAAATAGAAGTCAGGATAATATGAAATGAATAGAATAACATAGCATTATCCTTGTAAAGTAAGGGCCAGGAGAGCTGAAGGTCAGCATGAGCTGAGATTATGAAAAAACAAGAACAACAACAACTTAAGAACAGTACAATAATGGTTTCCCTTCACTTCCTCCCTGGTCTTTCTTCCTTCCTTTCTCCCTCCCTCCCTTCCTCTCCTTCCTTCCTTCCTTTCTTCTTTCTTCTTTCTCCTCCTTCTGGTTTTCCCTCCTCTTCCTCCTCCTCCTCTTCCTCCTCCTCCTCCTCCTCCTCCTCCTCTTCCTCCTCTTCTTTCTCCCTTTCTTCTTCTTGAGAGAAAAAAAAGTGAGAAGATGAAGATACCTAATTCTTATTTTACCTACCAAAGAAAATGAACTTTGCTTTGGAAAAGTCAGGACAAAAAACAACAACCAAAAAAATTGATAGAGAACTGATACCCAAGGTAAATAAAGAACTAGTAAAATTGCAGCTAGTTGTACTGAAATCAATTCACCTGTCCAGGTAAGCTAAAGCCTTAATTAAAAGAACTTATAGATGCTTTTGTTTAGATACTGTCAATAAAAATTACCATAATATGGAAAATGTATTTCACATTGGAGAAGGAAATAATTTTCTTCAGTTTAAAAAAATGGAGAATGCAACCTAAAGACTAATAACATAAAATTCTTGTACATATCACTAAAGAGATAGTGAACACTTGACAGGGAAATTATCATTACAAACAGAAAGCATAGCTTCATTAAAAACAATATTTCATATTAGACTTATTTTATTTTATTTTGTAAAGGATTACTAAATGATTGTAAAGTGAATGTGGCAGGAATCTTTTGTCTGGATTCATGCATAGTTTTTCTTAAAATATTCCCTAATATTATGGAGAAAGTGAAGAGATTTAGATTAGATGATAGGATAAACATTTTTAGAACTGATTCAATGGCTGGACTCAAAAGTTAGTTGCAAATGGTTCATTATCAACATGGGAGAAGGTATTAAATGAAATACCCCATGAATCTTTATTTGACTCTGTGATGTTTCACAATTTTATTAGTGGTTTCAATTAAGGTATAGATGGCATAGATAGCATAATAATCAAATTTGCAGATCACACAAAATTGAGGGAATAACTAACTAAATTAGAGTCCAGAATCAAAAAAGATTTCAACATATTTGATAATTAGATTGAATCTAAAAAGACTAAATTGAATAGATATAAGAGTAAAGTATTACATATGGATATCAACTACCTTTTTTCCCCCTGAGATCAAATGTCCCTTTCTCAACCAGACTGGAAGTTTAGTAGCCACTAGAGGCCAATCCCACTACTGCTCAGAGTAACTCTGTTTCTGAACTGGGCCAATTCAGCTCCCTTTAGGGAGCCTGGTGCCCTTATTATCTCTCTTTTCTCTGGGGTTTAATATATTGATTCTGGACTTAGTGTGGACAGCTAATCAGCTTAACCCACTGTAGCTCAGAACCCCAAAGCTCAAATAATCCATCAGCCTCAGCCTTCTCAGTAGCAATGCTTAAAAATTGCACCACCATGCCAAGCAAAAATAAAAAAAAAAAATAAAATAAAATCAGCAAGGAGAAGGTAAAAGCATGCTTATACACCTAGATTTTTCAAAAATAACAAAATATCAGAAGGTTTTAGTACATAACAAGTTTAATATGAGATTGTTAAATTAGCTATACTTAGGAAAGGAAATATAACACATAATAAACAATCAGTTATAGATTCTGACTTGAGTTAAACAAATTGAATTCTTCTACCATAACTACCATCTGTGAGGAGTTTTTCATCATGCTACCAAGGGAAGTACTCAGTACTATCTTCCACCCTCATGGTATAAATTCAAATAGTCCTGAAACAATCTGTTACTAGGAAGAAAAGTGACTGAGAGCATGAGAGCAGGTCATAACCCTGTAAAACTTGGCTAAGACAAGCTTAGTCAACTCTTCATGCTTAACAGCTGAAAAAGGGATTATTTCTTCATACCCATAATACCTGAAGCCTTTATTCCTATTCAAAAGCAGGCAGGGTAGCTTGGTACATGCTCTGTGGATCCTGTTAGACTCACTTTTGTTAAATTGCTATTAATTTACTACTTTGTTCCTTGATATTAAATTATTTTTCTTTGGGAGAGGAAATGGAGATATTGTTATATCAATCAATATACCTTGATACTTGTAGATTTTTTTTAAAAACAAGTAATTTCAATCACAATTAGAAAATTGAAGATTTTTTTTGAGGATATTTAGCCTTGGTGACTAGGAAAATAGGAATACGACTGATGGGAAAAAATAAAGTAGAGAAGAACTTATTCTTATTTTCCCCATGAGGGGCCTCTCTTTAGGGTATGTGTAATACTCTGTCTATCGTAATTTCAACATGGAATTTAGTGATGCTTCTTATACTCTTTAAGAGACTGAGAGACTAGGTCATAACAAAATGTTTTCTAATTGTCTTCACAATCAAACGCCCTGATGAAGACACTAAACTCTAAAGCTAATTAAAAATCCCCTTATCATTTCAAAGCATTAACCTATTCATCACTTTTAGCTAGAAGGCAGATAATCAAACTTCAGTTTTGTTAGTTGATATCAGAAAGGAAATTTCACATATGTCCTAAGGACCGGACCCTCATTGTTGACTTCTCCATTATACTTATGTGAAAGGTACAGTCTTTCAATCCTGAATACAGTTGAATTTAAATTTTTTTCATATTTATTTAACAGAATTGAAACAGTATCTAGGTGGCCTCAGATCACCTGGTAATAGCACAGAAGGTAGTCAGATATGATGAGATTTTAATATACGAACAATGTGTAACAAGATGATTACTTTATGAGGCATTCTGAATTTAAAAATCAAGAATAGGATAGACCAAATATATAAACTAGCCAGGAGTTTGAAGACTTTAAATATATAAGTTATGTACTGGCAATTTTTTAGCTTGAATGGAAGTGTTTGTAAACCAAGAGTTCCTGGTGGTGTTGACCACTATAGGGGATAATATCAAATGCCTCTCTTCTTGTTCTTTCTCCAATATCAACCAAGTAGCTCTGAAGGTGAGTTATTGTGCAAATAGGAGAGAGTATATTTATCAGGAAGTAGAGATTAAGTTTAGACTGAGATCAAAAGCTTACACCCAAGTCTAAGGAAAGTCTTTAAGCCAATGGTTGGCAACCTTTTTGGTCATGAGAGCCATAAACACCTGCAGGAAGGAGGAGGATGGAGGCAGAAGGCACTGGAATATGGGGTGGGGGCTGAAGGGCCCCCTGGAGCACATCCTGGGGCTCTGCCCAGACTGGCTGGTTGGGAAGTGGAGCCAGATATGGCTTGAGAGCTATGTTGCTGACCCTTGCTTTAAGCTATCAATATCTCAAGGATGAATTGAATCAGCAGGGGGAGGGTACTCTCAGAGCTCTCAGCCCTCAGACCAACTGGTAAACTAATAACAACACAGGAAATGAAATAAATGAAAATAATATTAAGGAAGGCCTGAAGTTTAAGAGAATATCCAAACTCTCCAGAAAACAGAGCCTACCTTTAATTAGATAGGAAAAATGATCAATCAAAAAACCACCTAACTCAAAAGACTTTTTATAGAGAAAAAGAGCAAAGTGCAGACACAGAAGGGGAAAGTGAAAGCAAAGGAAAGATACTCAAAGTCCAAAAGGAAAATATGGATTGGACACAGATTCTGGAAAAGCTAAAAAAAATTTCAAAAACCTATTATTAGAGGAGAAGAAAAGTGGAGAAGAAAAATGAAAGTTATGCAAGTAGAAATGAGCCAATTGAAAAAGTAGAACCAAAAACTGAAAGAGGAAACTAGGCCTTAAAAATCATAACTGACCATCTAGAAAGTAATGATTTCATGAGAAATCAAGAAGCAATAAAGCAGAATCAAAAGAATGAAAAAGCAGAGGAAAACATCAAATAGCTTATTGAAAAAACAACTGACCTAGAAAACAGGTCTAGGAGAGATAATCTGAGAATTACTAGATTACCTGAAACCATGATTAAAAAACAAACGTGGATATCATATTAAAAGAAATAATCAAATAAAACTGTCCAGAGATCATTGAAAAAGAAAATAAAATTGCAATTGAAAGAATTCACAGATCACCTCCAGAAAGAAATCCTCTATTTACAACTTCCAGTAATGTAATAACCAAATTCAAGAGCCACCAAGTCAAGGAAAAATACTTCAAGAAGCCAAAAAGAAACCATTCAAATACCATGGAGCTACAATCAGAATCACTTAGGACATGGTGACTTCTACATTAAAGGATCAGAAGGCATAGGATATGATATTCAGAAAGGCAAGATTCTGTTTACAACTGAGAGTCATCTATTCACCAAAACTGAGTATATTCTTTCAGAGGAAAAAATTATCATTCAATGAGATAGAAGATTTCCAAGTATTACTGAGGAATAAGTCAGACCTAAATAAAAATTTTGAAGGCCAACTATGGGACACAAGAGAAGCTCAGAAAGGTAAATAAGAAAGAAAATTTAAGGGACTTATTAAGGTAAAAATGTTTCTATGTCTACATGGAAAGAGGATTTCTATAATTCTTAAAAATTACTCTCAGTAGTAGAGAAGATTGAAGTAATTTACTAAGAAAGAGTGTGAAAAAGTAAGCTAATTACGATAATATGATGATATAGGATGATATGATGTATATGTAAATGTCATGATATGGAATGATATGCATGTATGGTATGATATGTATGCATATGAACGATATGTAAAAATCAATCAAGGGCTGAAAGGGTTGCACTGAGAAAAAAGAGAAGGAAGGGAAACATAGAATGGAGTAAATTATGTAACATAAAGATACAAGAAAAATCAGTACAGAGAAGGGAGGATAAAGATGGTGACAGGCAATCCTTAAACTTTACTCTTTTTGTAACTGGCTCAAAGAGACAAAAATGAGTATACTCAGTGGGGCATAGAATTCTATCTTATCCTACAGAGAAATAGAAGGAGAACAAGACAAGAGAAGTAGGGGGTAATAGAAAGGAGGGGAAACTGAAGGGGAGGACAAAAAGCAAAATACTGATGAGAAAGAACAGAGTGAAATGGAATAGAGCAGGATCTAAAGGGGATAATAAGATGGAGGTCAATACACAGTTAGTAATCATAACACTTAATGTGAATGGGATGAACTCACCCATTAAATGGAAGTAAAGCAGAGTAGATTAAAATGCAGAATCCTACTATATTTTGTTTACACAAAACACTTTTGATGCAGAGTGACACACACAGATTCAACGTAAAAGGCTAGAACAGAATATATTATACATCATCTAAAGTAAAAAAAGCAGGAGTAGCAATCATGATACTAGACAAAGCCAAAGAGGGAATTGATCTAATTAAAAGAGATAAGGAAGTATAAGGGTTAAATTAGGAGTTTAACAAAATAAGAGATCAACTTTTAACAATTTTAGTTTTAATCAGAATATAGTAAAAGGAGGGAAATATGGGAAAGAGATAGAGAGAGAAATTGCCTAACTAGCTATCCTATAACTACCTATAACTCCCTATATCTGCCTATAACTACTGTTAGATAAAGTTTGGCTGATCACCTTTCAGCTCAGCCCACTGGTGATATATATATATATATCACTTAATGTG